>NC_083224.1:8714618-8801835 GCF_032191835.1 Heteronotia binoei
GTAATTGCGGGAAATCTCCAGGCTCTGCCTGGAGGTTGACGACCCAAAGACTCACCCTTTCAGGTGAACCGCTCCCAAAAGCTTGCCGATGGAGTTCCCGGAGTTGACTGATTCGAGGAGGAACTGCCCCGTGAAGTTGCCGTCCTGTTGACCAAAGGAGAGCCGGATGGATCTTCCCCCAAAAGTAGGACCTACTGAGGGTCTGTGTAGAGACTGCGGAAGACCATCTCCTGCCCCTCCTGCCTCAGTTTCCCTGCCTTTTGACTGTGCTTACACTGGTGTTTGAGGGGAAGAAATCTCCATTTGCCACATCTCCTCTGCCATAAATTCAGTCTGTGGCCTTCGGTAAGACGCTGTCTTTCCAACCCCACCTTCCTGCAGTGCGGGAAATGACACTACAGGCCTGTTGGTGAGGGTTACTGGGATGGCTTGTGTGAACCGCTTTGAACATCAGAAGGGGTATACAAGTCTTGATGAGTGTTCGCACCATCCCAAAACAGGTCGTTTCGGAAGCCCCCTTCCGCACCCCCTTCCGCCAGGAACAGCACTACGTGTGGCCCGTCCCATCCCTACTCTTCCACCAGGGGTTCCCAAACATTTTGAGAAGAAGAAGGAGAAGATATTGGATTTGTATCCTGCCCTCCACTCCGAATCGCAGAGTTTCGGAGCAGTCACAATCGCCTTTACCTTCCTCCCCGACAACAAACGCCCTGTGAGATGGGTGGGACTGAGAAAGCGCTCCCAGAAGCTGCCCTTTCAAGGACAGAGTCTCAGAGTGGCTCACAATCTCCTTTATCTTCCTCTCCAACAACAGACACCCTGTGAGGTGGGTGGGGCTGAGAGAGCTCTCCCAGAAGCTGCCCTTTCAAGGACAGAGGCTCAGAGCAGCTTACAATCTTTATCTTTCTCTCCCATAACACACACCATGTGAGGTGGGTGGGGCTGAGAGAGCTCTCCCAGAAGCTGCCCTTTCAAGGACAACTCCTGCAATAGCTATGGCTGACCCAAGGCCATTCCAGCAGCTGCGAGTGGAGGAGTGGGAGATCAAATCCAGTTCTCCCAGATAAGAGTCCGCACACTTCACCATTACACCAAACTGAGCCTGTGGGTACCTTTGGAAGGCTGACGCACCGTGGCTTGTGCAGCCACAAAATGGCTGCCATAAAATGGCTACCACAGGAGGCGGAGGCTGCCACAAAAGGACTCCTACTGCGTCCCTTCTATCACACAGTGAAAATCTGAACACTTGGTGGGCATCAGGGAAGGTGGCAGTGGGTGCCACGGTACCCCGGGGCAAAATTTAGGGACCTCTACCTTTAGGCTTGCCAATCCCCAGGTCCCAGCGGGGGTTCTTCCACTTTCCCAGACTCCTTCACGCCCCCAGAGGACCATGTGCCTTTGCACCTCCAGAGGCTCCAGTCTCCGATTGAAAGGCTTCCTCTTGGGATGGTGTGTCTGTGTTGCTGTGAAGAAGTTGGCAGCAACTCATGAGCAGAGAGGCCAATCCCTCGCTTCAGAGTCCCCAGAAACGTGGGGGGGGGGGGGAACGTCTGCTGAGCACTTCATTATTCCCTACGTGGAGATCGATTCTCATAGGGTATAATGGGGAATTGGTCTGGAGGTTTCGGGAGCTCTGAGGGAGCTGTTTTTTAAGGTAGAGGCACCAAATTTTCAGTACAGTATCTAGTGCCTCTCCCCAAAGTACCCCCCAAGTTTTAAAACGATTGGACCAGGGGGTCCAATTCTGTGAGCCCCAAAAGAAGGTACCTCTATCCTTCATTATTTCCTACGGAAGGAAGACATTTAAAAAGGCGTGCGGTCCCTTTAAATGTGATGGCCAGAACTCCCTCGGAGTTCAATGATGCTTGTCACACCCTTGCTCCTGGCTCCGCCCCAATGTCTCCTGGCTCCACCCCCAAAGTCCCCAGATTGCATTGGACTTGGCAACCCTATCTACCTTCCACCTTTGAGAAAGGTCCATATTCAAGCCGCACCCCCCCCCGCCCAGTCCCAGCAGAGAAGGCAAGATCCGTTTCCCCACAGCACGCCCCCAGCTTACGATGTGCAGCAGGAATGCCGAGGCCACGCTCCCATTGGGCAGGAGGACGCCAACATCGATCGATCCAAAGGCTGTGACGTGGACGCCGTCGGGATGGAAGCTCAGGACAGGCGGCTTCCGAGCCCCCAAGAGTACCTGCAGGGGCCTATCTGGGAACTTCTCCTCCAGCTGTTGGGGGGGGCATAGAGGAAAAGAGGTGCTGAGATGGAGTGGGGTTTTGACTTGTTAAGGGGATGGGGCAATCACCCCCTGGAACCATACCGCATTTCATGCTGACTGCCAGGGTGGTTTAAGAAGAAGAAGACATTGGATTTATATCCTGCCCTGTAGTCTGAATCTCAAAGTCTCAGAGTGGCTCACAATCTCCTTTCCCTTCCTCCCCCACAACAGACACCCTGGTGGGGCTGAGAGAGCTCTGACAGAAGCTGCCCTTTCAAGGGCTGACCCAAGGCCATTCCAGCAGCTGCAAGTGGAGGAGTGGGGAATCAAACCCGGTTCTCCCAGATAAGAGACCTTGCACCTAAGCAGAAGAGACTGGATTTATACCCCGCCCTTCACTCTGAATCTCGGAGTCTCCGAGCTGTCACAATCTCCTTTACCTTCCCTCCCCCCACAACGGACACCCGGTAAGGTGGGCAGTGCTGAGAGAGCTATCCCAGAAGCTGCCCTTTCAAGGACAACTCTGCCAGAGCTGTGGCTGACCCAAGGCCATTCCAGCAGTTGCAAGTGGAGGAGTGGGGAATCAAATTCGGCTCTCCCAGATCAGAGTCCACACCCTTAACCACTACACCAAACTGGCTCTCAAGAAGATGATATTGAATTTATACCCCATCCTTCACTCTGAATCTCAGGAGTCTCAGAGTGGCTCACAATCTCCTTTATCTTCCCTCCCCCACAAAAGACACCCTGTGAGGTAGGTGGGGCTGAGAGAACTCTGACAGAAGCTGCCCTTTCAAGGACAACTCCTGAGACAGCTATGGCTGACCCAAGGGCGAGCTGCAAGTGGAGGAGTGGGGAATCAAACCCGGTTCTCCCAGATAAGAGCCCATGCACTTAACCACTACACCAAACTGGCTCTGCAAACTGGCTTTAGCAGTTAAGACTGTTGAGCTAGGATCTGGGGGACCAGGTTTGAATCCCCACACTGCCATGGAAGCTCACTGAGCGACTCTCGATCACTCACACCCTCTCAGCCTAACCTCCCACACAGGGTTGTTGTGAGGGGAAAATGGGGGAGGGGGGAGAAATGTCAGCCATCTTGGGACCTCACTGGAGCAAAGGCAGGGTATGCATGATGCAGAGAAAGGAATATTCTACTGCAATTTTCTGTGTGTGTGTGTGATATTGTCACGTTTTGCTCTCATCCAAAGGTAGGCTGAAAAGAAGACTCACTCTGTGTCACCCAGTGAAATTCATGACTGAGTGAGGATTTGAACTCGAGTCCTTTTAATCAGGAGCCCCGTGGCGCAGAGTGGTAAAGCTGCAGTACTGCAGCCTGAACTCTCTGCTCACGACCTGAGTTCGATCCCGGCGGAAGCTGGTTTCAGGTAGCCAGCTCAGGTTGACTCAGCCTTTTATCCTTCCGAGGTCAGTCAAATGAGTCGAAAACGAGTGGTGCTTGCACAGGGGACTATCTATCTATCTATCTATCTATCTATCTATCTATCTATCTATCTATCTATCTATCTATCTATCTATCTATCTATCTATCCATCTATCTATCCATCTATCCATCCATCCATCCATCCATCCATCTATCGTCTGTCTAAGAGCCTTGTGGTGCAGAGTGGTAAAGCTGCAGTACTGCAGTCCTAAGCTCTGCTCACGACCTGAGTTCGATCCCCGGCGGAAGCTGGGTTTTCAGGTAGCCGGCTCGAGATTGACTCAGCCTTCCATCCTTCCGAGATCGGTCAAATGAGGACCCAGCTTGCTGGAGGGAAGTGTAGATGACTGGGGAAGGCAGTGGCAAACCACCCCGTAAAAAGTCTGCCGTGAAAACGTTGTGAAAGCGACGTCACCCCAGAGTCGGAACCGACTGGTGCTTGCACAGGGCACCTTTCCTTATCATCTAAATTTAAGACTTCCGTCCCCAGCTTTGAGGCAAACAAGAAACAAGAGTCAGACTGCAGGAACGGCTCCAGCGGCACGCCGAATATCTGACTTTGTATTCTGCAACATCTGAAAGCCTCCGGAGCTGGTGCGTTTCGTAATCCAATTAGAGCAGCAGTGTCAGCGAAACCGCTGGGAAGCCGCGGAGCTGAGAAAGCTGCAGCAGTGCAAATTGGCTCCAAAGCACCTTGTCTTGAAATACTGATTTTTAAAAGTTTCAGGTGGAAAGACGGGTCGGCCCAAAGCAGAGGAGCACGATTCGAATCCAGGAGCACCTTAGAGACCAACATGATTTCACAGGGTGTAAGCTTTCAGGCATAGCCAGCTTCCAGAGGGGATTGGATCAACATATGGAGCAGAGGTCCATCAGTGGCTATTAGCCACAGTGTATCATTGGAACTCTCTGTCTGGGGCAGTGATGCTCTGTATTCTGGTGCTTGAGAGTGGCACAGTGGGAGGGCTTCTAGCCCTACTGGTGGACCTCTAGATGGCACTTGGGGTTTTTTTGGCCACTGTGTGACACAGAGTGCTAGACTGGATGGGCTATTGGCCTGATCCAACAGGGCTTCTCTTATGTACTTATGTCTGAGGAAGTGATGCTCTGTATTCTTGGTGCTTGGGGGGGGCACAGTGGAGGGGCTTCTAGTGTCTTGGCCCTACTGGTGGACCTCCTGATGGCACCTGGGGTTTTTTTGGCCACTGTGTGACACAGAGTGTTAGACTGGAGGGGCCACTGGCCTGATCCAACATGGCTTCTCTTATGTTCTTATGTGACACAGAGTGTTAGACTGGAGGGGCCACTGGCCTGATCCAACATGGCTTCTATTGTGTCCTTATGTTTGGGGCAGCAATGCTCTGTATTCTTGGTGCTTGGGGGGGGGGGGGGCAACAGTGGGAGGGCTTCTAGTGCTCTGACCCCACTGGTGGACCTCCTGATGGCACCTGGGGTTTTTTTGGCCACTGTGTGACACAGAGTGTTAGACTGGAGGGGCCACTGGCCTGATCCAACATGGCTGCTCTTCTGTTCTTCTAATCATAATCACAGTTCTCTTTGTCAAACATCCTTCATCAAATGATTCTAACAAAGCGGGCTTTGACTCTCGAAAGCTTATACCCTGGAAAATCTTAAGAACATCTGAAGAGCTCTGCTGGATCAGATGAATAGTTCATCTAGTCCAGCATCCTGTCTCACACAGTGGCCAACCAGTTCCTCTGGATGGCCAATAACAGGGCAGAGAGGCCGAGGCCTTCCCCTGAGAAGAACCTCAGAAGAGCCCTGCTGGATCAGACCAGGGAGGGCCCATCTCGTCCAGCCTCCTGTCTCACCCAGCGGCCAACCACATTCTCCGGAGGCCCAACAATGGGGCAGAGAGGCTGAGGCGTTCCCCTGATTCTGCCTCCTGGTTCTGGGATTCAGAGGATCAGCGCCCCTGAATGTGACTGTTCCCCTCAGTCTCAAGGCAGCCAGTAGCTATTGATAGACTTATCTTCCATGAACCTATCTAATCCCCTTTTAAAGCCGTTTAATCCTGGCGCCATCGCTACATCCTCTGGCGGTGAATCGTATTCATCTCTAAGGTGCTACTGGACTTGAATGTTAAAACGTGACCCACTTGTGATTCTGAAAGAGAGAGGAAAAAAAACCACCCGGTTTTGCCACTTCAGGCCTCAGAGGAATATTAAAGGGGGGGGGGGGAGAGGTATTTCCCCAGGTACTTCTTTCCCCGTCACAGCTCTCAACTCACCTCTGGAATCAGCATTCCCACACTGTCTGTGTTCAAGTGGAAAGGGAAGCCTCGGGGGATCTGAAACGGAAACACCGGTGAATGGATCAGCTCCTCCTAAAGCGGAAAGAGGTCTGGGGTGCTCCACGGCCAGCCAGCAGAGAGCTTATATAAATCTCTAATCCTCTTGGAAGCCAGGTAGGGTTGCCAAGTCCAATTCAAGAAATATCTGGGGACTTTGGGGGGTGGAGCCAGGAGACTTTGGGGGCGGAGCCAGGAACAAGGGTGTGACAAGCATAATTGAACTCCAAGGGAGTTCTGACCATCACATTTAAAGGGACGGCGCACCTTTTAAAATGCCTTCCTTCCATAGGAAAGAATGAAGGATAGGGGCACCATCTTTTGCAGCTCATAGAATTGGACCCTGTAGTCCAATCGTTTTGAAACTTGAGGGGTACTTTGGGGAGAGGTACTAGATGCTATACTGAAAATTTGATGCCTCTACGTCAAAAAACAGTCCCCCCAGAGCTACTGAAACCTCCAGATCAATACCCATTATACCCCATTAACAGGGAATAACGAAGTGCTCAGCAGACGTTTCCCCCCCGCCACCCTGTTTCTGGCGACTCTGAAGCGAGGGATTGGCCTCTCTACTCACGAATTGCTGCCAACTTCTTCCAAATAACACAGACACACCATCCCAAAAGGAAGTCTTTCAATCGGAGGCTGAAGCCTCCGGAGGTGGAAAGGCACATGGTCCTCTGGAGGCGGGGCTTCCCCCCACTGGCCAGCTGACTGGGGGCGGGAAGGAGCCTGGGAAAATGGAAGAACCCCCGCTGGGACCTGGGGATTGGCAAGCCTAAAGCCAGGTGAAGGTAGAAACGAAGGTTTTCCTCTTGCTTGTTCATAGGGTTGCCAATCCCCAGGTGGGGGCAGGGGATTCCCTGGTTTGAAGGCCCTTCTTCGCTTCAGGGTCATCAGTAAGCGGGGGGAGGGGAGGGAAATGTCTGCTGGGAACTCTGTTATTCCCTATGCAGACTTATTCCCATAGGAAATAATGGAGAATTGATCTGCAGGTATCTGGGGCTCTTGGGAGGCTGTTTTTTGAGACAGAGGCACCAGATTTTTGGTATAGTATCCAGTGCCACTCCCCAACATATCCCCCACGTTTCAAAAAGATTGGAACAGGGGGTCCAATTCTATGAGTCCTCAAAGAAGGTGCCTCTATCCTTCATTATTTCCTATGGAAGGAAGGCATTTAACAGGTCTGCGGTCCCTTTCAATGTGATGGCCAGAACTCCCTTTGGAGTTCAATGATTCTTGTCACACCCCTGCTCCTGGCTCCACCCCTAATGTCTCCTGGAACCACCCCCAAAATCCCCAGATATTTCTTGAATTGGACTTGGCAACCGTACTTGTTCAGGGGACAGAGCAGCCCACACTGCTGAGAAATTCTCTCTTTCTGAAACTAATTTATTTTCTTTGTTTACAAAAATTTGCATCCTGCCTTTCTGAGGGCCATCGAGAGGGCTACCGATTTAAAACATAACGTCCTCACATTGTGAAACCGTTAGGATCAACCCCTCAAAGGCACCCCATTAAAGCCGTTAAGAAGTAGAATAGAAAGCACATACAAAACATAAAAACCACAGTTAAAAGATTGGATGGGAAGGAGAGATCGTTGAGGGAATGCGAAAGGAAACAGAAAAAGTCTCCACCCGCTCTTTTTGGAGCTCTTTTTTGGACTTATGATTTGGGCTTATTTATGATTTGGACTATTTGTATCACTGTTGTATATATGTGCATAAATATGCACATGCGGTATGAAAAATAATGAGGTTGCTGAAATGCACAGCGTGGTTTGTTTCACAAAATGGTTTGTTTTATTTGGTTGCAACTTCATTCCTCTGTGTAGCCTATTGTGTATCTTCAGTCTCCAGGTGGGGGCAGGGGATCCCCCAGTTGGGAGGCCCTCCCCCAGCTTAAGGGTCATCAGAAAGCGGGGGGAGGAGAGGGAAATGTCTTCTGGGCACTCCATTATTTCCTATGGAGACCAATTCCCATAGGTTATAATGATCCGTGGGTACCTGGGGTTTGGGGGGTTTGTTTTTTGAATGAGAGGCACCAAATTTGCAGCCTAACATCCAGTGCCTCTCTTCAAAACACCCTCCAAGTTTCAAAAGGATTGGATCAGGGGGTCCAATTCTATGAGCCCCCAAAGAAGGTGCCCCTATCCTTCATTCTTTCCAAATGAAGGGAAAGCATTTTAAAGGTGCGCTGTCCCTTTAAACGTGATGGCCAGAACTCCCTTTGGAGCTCAATTATGCTTGTCACAACCTAGCACCTGGCTCCACCCCCAACTTATCCTGGTTCCACCCCCAAAGTCCTCAGATATTCCTTTAATTGGACTTGGCAACCCTAGAGGGAAGACATTTAAAAGGTGTGCGGTCCCTTTAAATGTGATGGCCAGAACTCCCTTTGGAGTTCTATGATGCTTGTCACACCCTTGCTCCTGGCTCCACCCCGATGTCTCCTGGCTCCACCCCAATGTCTCCTGGCTCCACCCCAATGTCTCCTGGCTCCACCCCCAAAGTCCCCAGATATTTCTTGAATTGAACTTGGAGGAGGAGAACGAGAAGAATGAGAAAGGGAGGAGGAAGGAGGAGGAACAAGAAGGAGGAGGAGGAGGGGGAAGAAGGAGAAAGGGAGGAGGAGAAGAGGAAGAGAAGGAGGAGAAGGAGAAGAGGAGGAGGAAGGAGAAGAAGGAGAAGGGGAAGACGAAGGAGACAGAGGAGCAGAAGGAAGGGGAAGGAGAGGAGGAAGGAGGGAAGGAGGAGGAGAATGAGAAGAAGTAGGAGGAATAAGGAGGAGGAGGAGGGGAGGAGGAAGGAGGAGAATGGATTTAAACCCTGCTCTTTACTACCTGAAGGAGTCTCAGAGCAGCTTGCAATCTCCTTTCCCTTCCCCTCCCCACAACAGACAACCTGTGAGGTAGGTGGGGCTGAGAGAGCTCTGACAGAAACTGCTCCTGAGAAGAACAGCCCTGAGAGAACTTGTGAGTGACTCAAGGTCACATCAGCAGCTGCAAGTGGAGGAGCGGGGAATCAAACCCAATTCTCCCGGATAAGAGTCCATCCATTTAACCACGACACCAAACGGGCCAAAGATGGAATGACGATGCCAGAGGGTGGGGGAGAGTGGAGCTTCCTTGGAGGGAGGGGGCTGGCCTCCTGAAAGGGGGGGGGGTGCAGGAGGAGGAGCCCCCCCCCCGCAAGCTGAAGCCCGGCCTAACCGCCTTACCATCTCGTCTGTGTAGTTCCTCTGAAGCACCCCTGCGATGAAGTACACCGAGGCAGCGGAATTGGCAAAGAATTCCGAGATCCCGAGAAGGAACATGGAACCCGGCTGCTTGGGCAAGACGAAGGGCGAGGGGGTGAAGAAGTTGACACGGGGCTGTCCCAGGGCGAAGAACTCTCCCTAAAAGGCGGGGGGAGAAAGTCGACCCGTGATGTCAAGAATCTCGGAACAGGATGGTGGCCACTCCCCGAAGAATAAGATGATGATATTGGATTTATATCCCGCCCTATACTCTGAATCTCAGAGTCTCAAAGTGGCTCACAATCTTCTTTACCTTCCTCCCCCACAACAGACACCCTGTGAGGCAGGTGGGGCTGAGAGAGCTCTGACAAAAGCTGCCCTTTCAAGGACAACTCTACGAGAGCTCTGGCTGACCCAAGGCCATTCCAGCAGCTGCAAGTGGAGGAGTGGGGAATCAAACCCGGTTCTCCCAGATAAACGGCCGTGCACTTCACTACTAAACAAAACTGACTCTTAAGAAGATGGTAGATTTATACCCCACCCTTCTCTCTGAATCAGAGACTCAGAGCGGCTTACAATCTCCTATATCTTCTCCCCCACAACAGACACCCTGTGAGGTAGGTGGGGCTGAAAGAACTCTGACAGAAGCTACCTTTTCAAGGACAACTCCTGCAAGAGCTATGGCTGGCCCAAGGCCATTCCAGCAGGTGCAAGTGGAGGAGTGGGAAATCAAACCCGGTTGTCCCAGATAAAAGTCCGTGCACTTAACCACTACACCCAACTGGCTCTTAAAAAGATGGTAGATTTATACCCCACCCTTCTCTCTGAATCAGAGACTCAGAGCGGCTTACAATCTCCTATATCTTCTCCCCCTGCACAACAGACACCCTGTGAGGTGGGCGAGGCTGAGGGGGCTCTCACAGCAGCTTCCTTTTCAAGGCAACTCCTACAGGAGCTCTGGTTGACCCAAGGCCATTCCAGCGGCTGCAAGTGGAGGAGAGGGGAATCAAACCCGGTTCTCCCAGATAAGAGTCCACGCACTGAACCACTACACCAAACTGGCAAAAAGGAAAGACAGCAGGCCCCAATTCAGAGGGCCACCCCGGGGGGGGTGGGGGGCCTGGATCTCATGGTCCAAAATCACTCCAAAGGCCATCACAGAAATTTGGAGCCATTTCAAGAGTGGGATTGGCCGCAACCATGGAAGTGTTGGCTGGTGAAAGGCCTCAGTCATGGCACCATTATGGGGACTTTGTCACTTTGAGGTTTGATTTTGTTTCTTCTTCCATCTGAAAAGGACAAGAGACATCCTTTGCTGGGTTCTCCAGTATGCGAAGGCTGAGTACAGCCAGGTGTAATCACTGGAACTGCATCCATCCCACTTTGAGCCAACCTACTATCATCTCTGCAGGCTGAAAGTCAACAGGAACGAGTCCTGCTAGTTTCTGGTAGAAATTGGCGGCAAAAAGCACTGACTGGCGGGCGCTTGTGCCGTCGGGAACACACCTGGCCAAAGCAGCTTCTCAGCTTTTAAAAAGCTAATTTTTTAAGGCACCAAGTAGCTGGCTCATTGGATACATTTGCAAGGGATTTAAACCAATAGACCCCAAAAACTGCCTGGAACTTGCATCTCCTAGTCCCCACCCTCCTAGTCCCCACCAGCTGCTCTGCCCCCAGGTGATCACTTAGGGGACCAGAGGTGAAAGGTGGAGCCTTCTCCTTCTTCTCCACTTTCTCCTCCTCCTCCTCCTGTTCTTCTTCTGGAGATGTGGCAACAGAAGAAGAAGAAGAAGAAGATATTGGATTAATAGCCCACCCTGTACTCTGAATCTCAGAGTCTCAAAGTGGCTCGCAATCTCCTTTACCTCCTTCCTCCCCCACAACAGACTGCTAGAGCCTTGGTAGGTGAGATAGGTGGGGCGGAGAGAGCTCTGACAGAAGCTGCCCTTTTAAGGACAGAGTCTCAGAGCGGCCTACAATCTCCTTTCCCTTCCTCCCCCACAACAGACACCCTGTGAGGTGGGTGGGGCTGAGAGAGCTCTCCCAGAAGCTGCCTTTTCAAGGACAGAGTCTCAGAGCTACCTACAATCTCCTTTCCTTTCCTCCCCCACAACAGACACCCTGTGAGGCAGGTCACAGGTGGGGCTGATAGAGCTCTCCCAGAAGCTGCCCTTTCAAGGACAGAGTCTCAGAGCGGCCTACAAACTCTTTTCCCTTCCTCCCCCACAACAGACACCCCGTGAGGTAGGTGGGGCTGAGAGAGTTCACCCAGAAGCTGCCCTTTCAAGGACAGAGTCTCAGAGCGGCCTACAAACTCCTTTCCCTTCCTCCCCCACAACAGACACCCTGTGAGGCAGGTCACAGGTGGGGCTGATAGAGCTCTCCCAGAAGCTGCCCTTTCAAGGACAGAGTCTCAGAGCGGCCTACAATCTCCTTTCCTTTCCTCCCCCACAACAGACACCCTGTGAGGCGGGTGGGGCTGAGAGAGCTCTCCCAGAAGCTGCCCTTTTAAGGACAGAGTCTCAGAGCGGCCTACAAACTCCTTTCCCTTCCTCCCCCACAACAGACACCCCATGAGGTAGGTGGGGCTGAGAGAGTTCTCCCAGAAGCTGCCCTTTCAAGGACAGAGTCTCAGAGCGGCCTACAAACTCCTTTCCCTTTTCCCCAACAACAGACACCCTGTGAGGTGGGTGGGGCTGATAGAGCTCTCCCAGAAGCTGCCCTTCCAAGGACAACACCTACAAGAGCTCTGGCTGACCCAAGGCCATTCCAGCAGCTGCGAGTGGAGGAGTGGGGGATCAAACGCGGTTCTCCCAGATAAGAGTCTGTGCACTTCACCACTACACCAAACCGGCTCTCAGGAAGTGAAAGCCCCAGAGATATTCAACCCCTTTTCTTCCTGGAAATCCAGCACTGAGCTTTTCATCTGTGCCCGCCTGCAAAAGCCTCTGCTTCTGGGTCACGGGGAACCGGCTGCTTAGCCTCCAAGGCTGATCCACGGCGCTCTGCACAGACTGGCAGGGACTCTCCAAGGACAGGCAGATATCAAAACGTTTCACGGATCCACTGAGAAGTGAAAAAGGCTACGGGGAAACTCCGCCACGGCTCCAGCAGTCTTACCTTGAGGTCCACGTGGCATCGGTCCACACCAAACACCGGCTTGTTCACAAAGGAATAGTCCAGTTCCACAAAGGAATCTATCTGGATGGAGACTGTGGCAGAAGAGGGAGAAAAGATGTCTCTAGCACAGCACAATCCAAATGGGTTTCCAACTCCAGGTTGCAAAATTCCCGGAGCCTAGGGAGGGCAGGGTTCCCGAGAGTGAACATACGAACATCTGACGCTGCCTTCTACTGAATCAGACTCTCGGTCCATCAAAGTCAGTATTGTCTACTCAGACTGGCAGCGGCTCTCCAGGGTCTAGAGCTGAGGTTTTTCACACCTATTTGCCTGGACCCTTTTCAGTTGGAGATGCCGGGGATTGAACCTGGGACCTTCTGCTTCCCAAGCAGATGCTCTACCACTGAGCCACCGTCCCTCCCCTGCTCTCCAGGGTCTCAAGCTGAGGTTTTTCACACCTACTTGCCTGGGCCCTTTTTAGTTGGAGATGCCGGGGATTGAACCTGGGACCTTCTGCTTACTAAGCAGATGCTCTACTATTGAGCCACCCTCCCTCCCCTGCTCCTCCAGGGTCTCAAGCTGAGGTTTTTCACACCTACTTGCCTGGACCCTTTTGAGTTCGAGATGCCGGGGATTGAACCTGGGACCTTCTGCTTACCAAGCAGATGGTCTACCACTGAGCCACCTTCCCTCCCTTAAAGTTGCCTTCATTCCTTGTGAACATACGAACATCTGAAGCTGCCTTCTACTGAATCAGACCCTCAGTCCATCAAAGTCAGTCTTGTCTACTCAGACTGGCAGCGGCTCTCCGGGGTCTCAAGCGGAGGTTTTTCGCACCTATTTGCCTGGACCCCTTTTTAGAGATGACGGGGATTGAACCTGGGACCTTCTGCTTACCAATCAGATGCTCTACCACTGAGCCACCATCCCTCCCCAATAATTAACTGGGACAAGGCAAGGTTTCCGTGAAATTCAGCCTCAAACAAAGGAAGCAATGTCACCAAAATAATACAGATCTTTCAAAAATAATAGGATCCCCGTGGCGCCCCAGTCCGAAACCCACTCCTCCGCGCCCCCCATCGGTATATTTGCGCGTGCAAGGTGCGCATGCCCCAACAACATCACTGATGACGGCACTGTCACGCCCCCCCACCCCGACTTTGCCAACGCCTCGGCAAAGTCTGGAAGGCAGCGAGCGTGCTCAGAGCTGGACTCTGAGCGCACTCGCTGCCATGCCCCCCAACTTCGCCCAGGCTTCAGCGAAGTCAGGACGGCAGCAGGCGTGGGGCGCAAGGAGACAGGGTGCCTTGTGGTGCCCCTAGGCCAAGCGGCACCCTAGGCGGCCACCTACTTAAGCCTACTCCCACGCGCTGGCCCTGAGCACAGAGTGGTCAAGCTGCAGTCCTGCAGTCCAAGCTCTCTGCTCACGACCTGAGTTCGATCCCAACGGAAGCTGGGTTCAGGTAGCCGGCTCGAGGTTGACTCAGCCTTCCATCCTTCCGAGGTCGGTCAAATGAGGACCCGGCTTGCTGGGGGGAAAGTGGAGATGACTGGGGAAGGCCAGGGCAAACCATTCCATAAAAGTGATGCGGCGTCGCCCCGGAGTCGTAAACGACTGGTGCTTGCACAGGGGACTACCTTGACTTTTTTAAAATCAAATTTAATATCACGCTCCCATCAAATTCCACACTCATAAACATACCCTAACATAATGGAAAAGTAAGAGAGAACCTTGGTGTAAATGATTAGAGTCCCAAATCCATGTCCAGTTTTCGGGTGAAAGAAAACTGGACATCGATTTGGGACTCTAATTATTTCCCACAAGGTTCTCTCTAATTGTTCCATTGTGCTAGGGTATGTTTATGAGTGTAGAGTTTGATGAGAGTGTGGTATTATATTTGATACATCTGTATCATTTTGGTGACGTCAATTCATTTGTTGGAGGCTGGTTTACACGGAAACCTTCGTTTATCTCCAGTCACCCATCAGGAATCAGAATCATAAGAGTTGGACCTCCAGGGTCATCTAGTCCAACCCCCTGCACAATGCAGGAAACTCACAAACGCCTCCCCCTAAATTCACAGGATCCTCATTGCTGTTAGATGACCACCTAGCCTCTGTTGAAAAACCTCCAAGGAAGGAGAGCCCACCAACTCCCGAGGAGGAAGCCTGTTCCACTGAGGAACTGCTCTGACAGTCAGGAAGTTCATAGAATCCTAGAGTTGGAAGGGACCTCCAGGGTCACCTAGTCCAACCCCCTGCACAATGTAGGAAACTCACAAACACCTCCCCCTAAATTCACAGGATCCTCCTTGCTGTCAGAGGGCCATCGAGCCTCTGTTGAAAAACCTCCAAGGAAAGAGAGCCCACCACCTCCCGAGGAAGCCTGTTCCACTGAGGAACTTCTCTGACAGTCAAGAAGTTCATAGAATCCTAGAGTTGGAAGGGACCTCCAGGGTCATCTAGTCCAACCCCCTGCACAATGCAGGAAACTCGCAAAGACCTCCCCCTAAATTCACAGGCTCCTCCTTGCTGTCAGAGGGCCATTGAGCCTCTGTTGAAAAACCTCCAAGGAAGGAGGGCCCACCACCTCCTGAGGAAGCCTGTTCCACTGAGGAACCACTCTAACGGTCAGGAAGTTCATAGAATCCTAGAGTTGGAAGGGACCTCCAGGGTCATCTAGTCCAACCCCCTGCACAATGCAGGAAACTCGCAAAGACCTCCCCCTAAATTCACAGGCTCCTCCTTGCTGTCAGAGGGCCATCGAGCCTCTGTTGAAAAACCTCCAAGGGAGGAGAGCCGGCCACTGCCCTATCGACCAGCTTGGAAAGGCATATCTCTCTTTAAATGACTTTTAATGAAGCTGGCAACCCCAGTGAGCACCGTCCAGAGAGAGGTGAAGTTTCTTTTGAACATCCATTCCTTAGTGTGCGCACGCATACCGTTCATGGCGCGCAGGACTTGTGCAATATCATCAACGCCCTTCTTGAGTTCGAGACACAGCTGGAAAAAAGCAGAACCCAGAAATATGAAGAGCAGGCAAGCCGGTGGACAGACAGCTGCCTTCTCCCTGCACCAGGGATTGTATGGGCCCAGAAGCCATCCAAAGGAAAGGCAGCCGAAGAGCAAAGAATGCTGCAGGTACACAGTGCCGTCAAGCCACTGACATGGCAACCCCAGCAAGGGAGCTTGGAGGCAAGTGAAAAGCAGAGGGGGTTTGCTCTTGCCTTCTTCTGCAGAGCCTTCCTTGGTGGACTCCCATCCAAGTCCCAATTTTACGTAGCTTCTGAGATCCGATGAGATCAGACTATACCAGGGGTGGCCAAACTGCGGCTCAGGGGCCACGTGTGGCTCTTTCACACATATTGTGTGGCTCTTGAAGCCTCCACTGCCCCATTAGCTGGTTTGGAGATGGCATTTCTCTCTTTAAATGACTTCTCCAAGCCAAGCAGCCAGCAGCTTGGAGAATGTGTTTAAAGTTAAAGTTGCTCTCTTTCCACCTCTCCCTTCCTCCCCATCTATTTTCCTTCCTTCCTTCCTTCCTTCCTTCCTTCCTTCCTTCCTTCCTTCCTTCCTTCCTTCCTTCCTTCCTTCCTTCCTTCCTTCCTTCCTTCCTTCCTTCCTTCCTTCCTTCCTTCCTTCCTTCCTTCCTTCCTCCCTCCCTCCCATCCATCCATCCATCCATCCATCCATCCAGGGAATTATTTGGAAGGGAATTGAAAACAAATCAGCCAGTATAATCATGCCCCTGTATAAATCGATGGTGTGGTCTCATTTGGAGTACTGTGCACAATTCTGGTCACCGCACCTCAAAAAAGGATATTATAGCATTGGAAAAAGTGCAGAAAAGGGCAACTAGAATGATTCAAGGGATGGAACACCTTCCCTATGAAGAAAGGCTGAAACGCTTGGGGCTCTTTAGCTTGGAGAAACGTCGACTGCGGGGTGACATGATAGAAGTTTACAAGATTATGCATGGGATGGAGAAGGCAGAGAAGGAAGTCCTTTTCTCCCTTTCTCACAATACGAGAACTCGTGGGCATTCAACGAAATTGCTGAGCAGTTGGATTAGAACTGATAAAAGGAAGTCCTTCGTCACTCAAAGGGTGATTAACATGTGGAATTCACTGCCACAGGAGGTGGTGGAGGCTACAAGCATAGGGGGCTTCAAGAGAGAATTGGATAAGCATATGGACCAGAGGCTATTAGCCACAGCGTATTGTTGGAGCTCTCTGTCTGGGGCAATGATGCTCTATATTCTTGTGCTTGGGTAGGGGCCCAGTGGAAGGGCTTCTAGCCCCACTGGTGGATCTCTAGATGGCGCTTGGGTTTTTTTGGCCACTGTCTGACACAGAGTGTTAGACTGGATGGGCCATTGGCCTGATCCAACATGGCTTCTCTTATGTTCTTATGTGACACAGAGTGTTGGACTGGATGGGCCATTGGCCTGATCCCACAGGGCTTCTCTTATGTTCTTATGTGACACAGAGTGTTGGACTGGATGGGCCACTGGCCTGATCCAACAGGGCTTCTCTTATGTTCTTATGTGACACAGAGTGTTGGACTGGATGGGCCATTGGCCTGATCCCACAGGGCTTCTCTTATGTTCTTATGTGACACAGAGTGTTGGACTGGATGGGCCACTGGCCTGATCCAACAGGGCTTCTCTTATGTTCTTATGTGACACAGAGTGTTGGACTGGATGGGCCATTGGCCTGATCCCACAGGGCTTCTCTTATGTTCTTATGTGACACAGAGTGTTGGACTGGAGGGGCCACTGGCCTGATCCAACAGGGCTTCTCTTATGTTCCTTCCTTCCTTCCAACATCCGACGTTCATGTCCTGCAGCTCTCGGACATCTGGCATTTATTCTATGTGGCTCCGACACTAAGCAAGTTTGGCCACCCCTAGGCTATGTACCTATACCTCCCCTCCCAAAGAACCCTGCACTCATGCAGATTGTATTGCCACCTATTTAGACGCAGGACATGGAGCTCCTGCAACAGAAAGTGCAGCCTGCTAACATTTCCTTCCCAGTGCTGGGGCAGCCACGATCCATGCCACAGTGTAGGGGAACAAAGCAGTAGACTAGTTGCACCTTTAAGACCAACCAAGTTTTTTTTTCAGAATGTACGCTTTCGTATGCTCTAAGCAGACTTCATCAGACAAAAGGATGGAAGGGCCAGCAGTCCTAAATATAGAGAAAGCGGGTAGTGCGTTGGTATGTAGAGTCGTGGGAATGTTTTTAGCAGATTAAAAAAAAATCACAAATTGGGGTCTGTGTTTGTTAGTTAGTGTTGTTAACGGGGCTGAAACAACAGTGGAGGGTGATAAAAAAAGCAGTTTGATGTCGTAGGTGTGAAGTGCCATAAATCTGGGCGTCACTCTGGCTTTGTTAGTTCTGGGTTTAAATAGAGGGCATCGGTTTCTCAAGAGGTTATAACATCATTCTAGTTTGCCGTTAGAAAAAAAAGAATACATTAGAATATAGTGGAAGATGGGTTAGTATATATCAGGGGTGGCCAACGGTTGCACTCCGGATGTGTTTTGCCTACAACTCCCATCAGCCCCAGCCAGCATGGTCAATGGCTGGGGCTGATGGGAGTTGTAGGCAAAAAAAAACCATCTGGAGAGCTACCATTGGCCACCCCTGATATATGTAATAATGTATTTCTCTTTTAGAACAGAAGTGAATATTGGGGGAAGGGTTTGTATTGACGGCTACAAGCATAGCCGGCTTCAAGAGGGGATTGGATAAAAATATGGAGCAGAGGTCCATCAGTGGCTATTAGCCACAGTATGTGTGTGTGTGTATATATGTGTGTGTATTGGCCACTGTGTGACACAGAGTGTTGGATTGGATGGGCCATTGGCCTGATCCAACATGGCTTCTCTTATGTTCTTATGTGACACAGAGTGTTGGACTGGAGGGGCCATTGGCCTGATCCAACAGGACTTCTCTTATGTTCTTATGTGACACAGAGTGTTGGACTGGATGGGCCATTGGCCTGATCCAACGTGGCTTCACATGTTCTTATGTGACACAGAGTGTTGGACTGGAGGGGCCATTGGCCTGATCCAACGTGGCTTCTCTTATGTTCTTATGTGACTTAGAGTGTTGGACTGGGTGGGCCATTGGCCTGATCCCACAGGGCTTCTCTTATGTTCTTATGACATACTCAAACAAGGGATATTGGCTGTTTATCTTATTACATATGACTCTACATGCCAACTCACTGCCCACTTTCTCTCTATTTAGGACTGCTTGCCGTTCCATTTTCGCCTGATGAAGTCTGCTTAGAGCGTACAGAAGCTGACATTCTGAAGAAAACTTAGCTGCTCTCAAAGGTGCCAGTTGTCTACGGCTTTGTTCTATTGCTTGAAAGCAACACGGCTGCCCCCTTGGATCTATCTACACTGTAGGAGACTAAGCCCCAAGGCCCCACTTCATAAGCAGAGGCATTTTGACTAACCGCAGTAATGGACAGGGCAGACAGGCACCTGTAATCCGACCCAGCTCTCCCCCTTCCCGGCACAATCTCAAAGGAGGAATCTTGGCATCAGCTGCTAGTTCAGACTCACTTGTTTGTTGAGTTTGGATTCAAGGAGCGTCTCAAGGACAGAAGTGAAGCGGTTGTAGAACCAGCTGTAGGAAGGGGGAGAGGAAGGGGGGGGGATTATTTATTTATTAATTCATTTTGTTCGATTTAAATCCCGCCCTCTCCGCGAAAGCAGGCTCAGGGCGGCTTACACGTTCAGAGGTGTCATGAGCCCTGACGAGGAGGAGCTGGAAGGGTTAACGGACCTGGAAGAGTTGCCAGCCAGTTCCTCAGCTGAACAAACAGCAGTTGGCCCATCAATCACTCTCCAGGCACCAGTGTCTCCTCCTCCCATCTCAAGAGTTCGAAGCAGGCTCCGGAAAGAACTTTCAGAACGAAGACGTGAGGCACGCCGAGGCTTCAGATCTCTCAGCCCCTGAGTTCTAGCAGAGTCACTGCCACCCAGGGAGCAGGCTGATTGAGACTCCCATATAGCTTCCACCCAGCACCTGGTAACCTTGTGGAAGCAACAAGTCTATTCTCTGGGTTGCATCCACGCTCCTTCCTGATTCCTGATCTGCTTGATTTCCTTGGCACCCTGACCTTTTGGCTTTTGGACATTGACTTCTGATTCCGGTTTGTGATTCTGCATTGGTGATTTATCTCCTGCTTGACTTCCTGGACTTTGACCTTGGACTGGCTTTGGACTCCTGCCTGCCTGCACCCGGACAATGTGACAATAGGGTTGCCAAGTCCAACTCAAGAAATATCTGGGGACTTTGGGGGTGGATCCAGGAGACTTTGGGGGTGGAGCCAGGAGCAAGGGTGCGGCAAGCATAACTGAACTCCGAAGGGAGTTCGGGCCATCGCATTGAATGTGACCGCGCTCCTTTTAAATGCCTTCCCTCCACTGGAAATAAGGAAGGATAGGGGCACCTTCTTTGGAGGCTCATAAAATTGGACTCCCCAGTCCAGTCTTTTTGAAACTGGGGGGATGTTTTGAAGAGAGTCCCCAGATGCTAGGCTCAATTTTCTTTTCCGCTAATCCATACGTTGCGTGCTGCGTTGTGAGTTGACTCTGCAACGTATTTTCCAAGCATCGCTGCTGAGGCCCCCCCCCTCCCCAGATTCCACCCCCAAATCTCCAGGAATCTCCCACCCTGAGTCGGCAACCTTGCCCATCCCCCAGGGACGGAGGCCTCATCACGCAGCCCAGAAGGAGCTGACTGAACAGAGAAGTTTCGACAGCTTCCTAGCTGAGAGCTCTCAGGATGCTGGTCTGAAGTAGGACTCCAGTAGTGCCTTTAAGACCAACCGAGTTTTATTCAGAATGTAAGCTTTCATGTGCTCTAACCACACTTCGTCAGACAATGGGGTACAGTGAGCAGTGCTCCGTATAGCTGGTGGACAGTGGCTAAGAATGCAGAGCGCAGGGCCGGATTAACAATTAGGCCAAGTAAGCACTAGCCTAAGGGCCCACACGGCTATGGGCTCCCCCCTCCCGGCTTCTCCCCTGCTTACAGCCCTCCAAACCTGCAGGTGTAACCAGCAACTGAGCCCCTCTTTGCCTGGTGTGGCTGCTTCTGGCGTTAACATAAGAACATAAGAGAAGCCCTGTTGGATCAGGCCAATGGCCCATCCAGTCCAACACTGTGTGTCACACAGTGGCCAAAAAAACCAGGTGCCATCAGGAGGTCCACCAGTGGGGCCAGGACACTAGAAGCCCTCCCACTGTTGCCCCTCCCAAGCATCAGGAATACAGTGCATCACTGCCCCAGACATAAGAATGTAAGAGAAGCCATGTTGGATTAGGCCAATAGCCCATTAGGGGAGGGACGGTGGCTCAGTGGTAGAGCATCTGCTTGGTAAGCAGAAGGTCCCAGGTTCAATCCCTGGCATCTCCAAAAAGGGTCCAGGCAAGTAAAATCCTCAGCTTGAGACCCTGGAGAGCCGCTGCCAGTCTGAGAAGACAATACTGACTTTGACGGATCAAGGGTCTGATTCAGTATAAGGCAACTTCATATGTTCAAACACAAGAGAAGCCATGTTGGATCAGGCCAATGGCCTTTCCCGTCCAACACTTTGTGTCATAC
This sequence comes from Heteronotia binoei, assembly GCF_032191835.1. Lineage (NCBI taxonomy): Eukaryota > Metazoa > Chordata > Lepidosauria > Squamata > Gekkonidae > Heteronotia > Heteronotia binoei. Next base: position 8,735,581 of record NC_083224.1, read on the forward strand.
GGTGGCCAAAACCCAGGGGCTGTCAGGAGGTCCCCCAGTGGGGCCAGAAGCCCTCCCACTGTGGCCCACTAAACAGCAAGAATACAGAGCATCACTGCCCCAGACGTAAGAACATAAGATAAGCCATGTTGGATCAGGCCAATGACTCATGCAGTCCAACACTCTGTGTCACACAGTGCCCAAGAAACCCAAGTGCCATCAGGAGGTCCATCAGTGGGGCCAGGACACTAGAAGCCCTCCCACTGTTGCCCCCCCCCCCAGCACCAAGAATACAGAGCATCACTGCCCCAGACATAAGAACATAAGAGAAGCCCTGTTGGATCAGGCCAATGGCCCCTCCAGTCCAACACTCTGTGTCACATAAGAACATAAGAGAAGCCCTGTTGGATCAGGCCAATGGCTCATCCAGTCCAACACTCTGTGTCACTTAAGAACATAAGAGAAGCCCTGTTGGATAAGGCCAGTGGCCCCTCCAGTCCAACACTCTGTGTCACTTAAGAACATAAGAGAAGCCCTGTTGGATAAGGCCAATGGCCCCTCCAGTCCAACACTCTGTGGCCGTTTTCGCACTCACGTTTTACTGGCGCCACGACCCTCCTCACGCCGGCGAATCTGCATGGATTTCGCACCAGAAGCGCCGGCGCACCCAGAAGCGCCGGCTACTTCCGTCGCTAAGCCAGCGCAAACGTTTTCCTGCATCTTTGCGATTTCCGTTTGCGCTGGCTTAGCGACGGAAGTAGCCGGCGCTTCTGGGTGCGCCGGCGCTTCTAATGCGAAATCCATGCAGATTCGCCGGCGTGAGGAGGGTCGTGGCGCCAGTAAAACGTGAGTGCGAAAACACCCTAAGTCACTTAAGAACATAAGAGAAGCCCTGTTGGATCAGGCCAATGGCCCCTCCAGTCCAACACTCTGTGTCACTTAAGAACATAAGAGAAGCCCTGTTGGATCAGGCCAATGGCCCCTCCAGTCCAACACTCTGTGTCACTTAAGAACATAAGAGAAGCCCTGTTGGATCAGGCCAGTGGCCCCTCCAGTCCAACACTCTGCGTCACATAAGAACATAAGAGAAGCCCTGTTGGATCAGGCCAGTGGCCCCTCCAGTCCAACACTCTGTGTCACATAAGAACATAAGAGAAGCCCTGTTGGATCAGGCCAGTGGCCCATCCAGTCCAACACTCTGTGTCACATAAGAACATAAGAGAAGCCCTGTTGGATCAGGCCAGTGGCCCCTCCAGTCCAACACTCTGTGTCACATAAGAGAAGCCCTGTTGGATCAGGCCAGTGGCCCCTCCAGTCCAACACTCTGTGTCACACAAGAGAAGCCATGTTGGATCAGGCCAGTGGCCCCTCCAGTCCAACACTCTGTGTCACATAAGAACATAAGAGAAGCCCTGTTGGATCAGGCCAGTGGCCCATCCAGTCCAACACTCTGTGTCACATAAGAACATAAGAGAAGCCATGTTGGATCAGGCCAATGGCCCATCCAGTCCAACACTCTGTGTCACATAAGAACATAAGAGAAGCCATGTTGGATCAGGCCAGTGGCCCCTCCAGTCCAACACTCTGTGTCACATAAGAACATAAGAGAAGCCCTGTTGGATCAGGCCAGTGGCCCCTCCAGTCCAACACTCTGTGTCACATAAGAACATAAGAGAAGCCCTGTTGGATCAGGCCAGTGGCCCATCCAGTCCAACACTCTGTGTCACATAAGAACATAAGAGAAGCCATGTTGGATCAGGCCAATGGCCCATCCAGTCCAACACTCTGTGTCACATAAGAACATAAGAGAAGCCATGTTGGATCAGGCCAGTGGCCCCTCCAGTCCAACACTCTGTGTCACATAAGAACATAAGAGAAGCCCTGTTGGATCAGGCCAGTGGCCCATCCAGTCCAACACTCTGTGTCACATAAGAACATAAGAGAAGCCATGTTGGATCAGGCCAATGGCCCATCCAGTCCAACACTCTGTGTCACATAAGAACATATGAGAAGCCATGTTGGATCAGGCCAGTGGCCCCTCCAGTCCAACACTCTGTGTCACATAAGAACATAAGAGAAGCCCTGTTGGATCAGGCCAGTGGCCCCTCCAGTCCAACACTCTGTGTCACATAAGAACATAAGAGAAGCCCTGTTGGATCAGGCCAGTGGCCCATCCAGTCCAACACTCTGTGTCACATAAGAACATAAGAGAAGCCATGTTGGATCAGGCCAATGGCCCATCCAGTCCAACACTCTGTGTCACATAAGAACATAAGAGAAGCCATGTTGGATCAGGCCAGTGGCCCCTCCAGTCCAACACTCTGTGTCACATAAGAACATAAGAGAAGCCCTGTTGGATCAGGCCAGTGGCCCATCCAGTCCAACACTCTGTGTCACATAAGAACATAAGAGAAGCCATGTTGGATCAGGCCAATGGCCCATCCAGTCCAACACTCTGTGTCACATAAGAACATAAGAGAAGCCATGTTGGATCAGGCCAGTGGCCCCTCCAGTCCAACACTCTGTGTCACATAAGAACATAAGAGAAGCCCTGTTGGATCAGGCCAGTGGCCCCTCCAGTCCAACACTCTGTGTCACATAAGAACAGAAGAGAAGCCCTGTTGGATCAGGCCAGTGGCCCCTCCAGTCCAACACTCTGTGTCACATAAGAACATAAGAGAAGCCATGTTGGATCAGGCCAGTGGCCCCTCCAGTCCAACACTCTGTGTCACACAGCAGCCAAAAGAACCCCAAGTGCCATCAGGAGGTCCACCAGTGGGGCTAGAAGTGTTCTCACCAAGTTTACCTCTCTCTGCATCTCCCCCACAGCTTTGTTGAAGGGACTTTTGAGAAGGTGGCTGCAGCAGGGCCACAAGTGGGGGGGTGGGCACTCCAATTTGCCAGGGGGCCCCTGAAATTCTGACTGCCTAAGGGCCTCCATAGGGTTTAATCTGCCACTGGCAGAGTGGTACCAAGTTATAAAAGAAGAAGAAGACATTGGATTTATATCCCGCCCTCCACTCCAAAGAGTCTCTGAGCAGCTCACAATCTCCTTTATCTTCCTTCCCGACAACAGACACTCTGTGAAGTGGGTGGGGCTGAGAGGGCTCTCACAGCAGCTGCCCTTTCAAGGACAACCTCTGCAAGAGCTATGGCGGCCTCAAGGCCATGCTAGCAGGTGCAAGTGGAGGAGTGGGGAATCAAACCCGTTTCTCCCAGATAAGAGTCCGCACATTAGGGTTTGTAGAATCTTTCGGGCTCAAGTGCCGTGTTCTACTGGAGAAAATTTTCCTTCCAGACGTTTCGTTCTCAGCTGCGGAGAACATCCTCAGTGGCGTTGCAGCCGGAGCAGGCGCTCAGATCTTTTTGGCTGCTATGCATTGAGTCACACTTAACAACTACACCAAACTGGCTGGAAAAGGAAAGGAAAGGTCCCCTGTGCAAGCACCAGTCGTTTCCGACTCTGGGGTGACGTTGCTTTCACAGCATTTTCACAGCAGACTTTTTACAGGATGGTTTGCCACTGCCTTCCCCAGTCTTTTACACTTTCCCCCCCAGCAAGCTGGGGACTCATTTGACCGACCTCGGAAGGATGGAAGGCTGAGTCAACCTCGGGCCGGCTACCTGAATCCAGCTTCTGCCAGAATCGAACTCAGGTCATGAGCAGAGAGTTCAGATCACAGTACTGCGGTACTGCTGCTTTAGCATTCTGCGCCACGAGGCCGCTATACCAAGTTAGAATCCAGTGGCAAAAGAGTGAAATTAACAAATTGAAAGAACATTTGGTTCTGGACAGCATTTGCGTGGGAAACCAATGAAACAACAACCTGTCAGAATGGGAGATGGAGGCAATAGATGACGTCTTGATTGCTATGTTACTTGCAAGGCTGGATTAAATCGAGAAAATGTCTTTCCCAGGGGTTTTGCTGCCCACCTAATTTACTTTGTGACATGTAACATACATTATAAACACCATTCTAGTTTGCCGTTAGAAAAAGAAGAATACATTAAAATATAGCGGAAGATGGGTTTAGTCAGGACTCTCTTTGCAAGCAGGCACTCCTTTGCATATGAGGCCACGCCCCCCTGATGTAGCCAATCCTCCGAAAGCTTACAAGGCTCTTTGTGCAGGGCCTACTGTAAGCTCCAGGAAGACTGGCTACATCAAGGCTGTGTGGCCTAATAGGCAAAGGAGTTCCTGCTACAAAAAAAGTCCTGGGTTTAGTATACGTAATGAGATAAACAGCCAATATCCCTTATATAGGCCTCCGTGAGGATGTGATACTGTTGGAAAATACATTGCAGAGTAAAGCACACAAAAGCTTACGTTCTGAATAAAACTTGGTTGGTCTTAAAGGTGAACTTGACGCCTACGTTGTTATTCTGAATCAAACTGGGTTGGTCTTAAAGGTGCACTCAACTCCTCCTTTGTTATTTTGAATCAAACTGGGTTGGTCTTAAAGGTGCCCTTGACGCCTACTTTGTTATTCTGAATCAAACTGGGTTGGTCTTAAAGGTGCCCTCGACACCTACTTTGTTATTCTGAATCAAACTGGGTTGGTCTTAAAGGTACACTCGACTCCTCCTTTGTTATTCTGAATCAAACTGGGTTGGTCTTAAAGGTGCACTCGATGCCTACTTTGTTATTCTGAATCAAACTGGGTTGGTCTTAAAGGTACACTCGACTCCTCCTTTGTTATTCTGAATAAAACTGGGTTGGTCTTAAAGGTGCACTCGATGCCTACTTTGCTATTCTGAATCAAACTGGTCTTAAAGGTGCACTCGACGCCTACTTCGTTATTCTGAATCAAACTGGGTTGGTCTTAAAGGTGCACTTGACTCCTGCTTTGTTATACTGAATCAAACTGGCTTGGTCTTAAAGGTGCACTCGACGCCTACTTTGTTATTCTGAATCAAACTGGTCTTAAAGGTGCACTCGACGCCTACTTCGTTATTCTGAATCATACTGGGTTGGTCTTAAAGGTGCACTCGACTCCTACTTTGTTATTCTGAACGAATCTGGGTTGGTCTTAAAGGTGCTACTGGACGCCTCCCTTGTTCAGGATGTTCTCCTGTCCCTCTGACTAGTGCCACGTGAAGGAAGCCCGGCAGAAAAACCAGGCTTGCCTACCTGTTTCCCCCGTGGAATTTCAAGAGGATGCCCCCAGTGGCAGCTCGGCAGCGGGCAGCCCACACCTTCGGTCGTCCCGTGAGCTCCTTGCCGAGTCCAAGGAGAGCAGAGAGGGACAACTGGTGAACATGGATGTCAACAGTGCCTCCGTCACGTCTGTGAGGGAAAAGAGGCCATGGGTTACAAGCTGTTCACAGGCTAGGCTTGCCAATCCCCAGGTCCCAGCGGGGGATCCCCCCGGTTTTACAGGCTTCCCCCTGCCAGCTGGCTGGCGGGGAAAGCCCCACCCCCACAGCCATTATGCAGCTAAAGGTCTTGGGCAGCTTTAGAAACCTGCAAACAGGTCAATTTCAAAATGTCTGTGGCCGTTTTCCCACTGACCTTACTCCGGAGCGACGTCCCTCTTCACCGCGCAGCGTCTGCGCGGATTTCCCACCAACTGCTGCGCACAACCAGGAAGAGCCGCGGCTTTTGCGGCGCAGATGTAAACTGGTTTTTAGCGGTTTCCATTTGCGATGCAAAAGGTCGGCAACTTCCTGGTTCCTCGGAGCAGCCTCGGAGCAGTTGGTGGGAAATCGTGAAGAGGGACGTCGCTCCGACGTAAGCTCAGTGGGAAAACGGCCTGTGTGTCTCTGTGCCTTTAAAGTTGAGCAGGAAGTACTTCATGGGAAGGGTCAGCAATACAGTCCCTCGGTTTGTTTTGCTTTCATTTCAGGGCAACTAAGTGTGTGTGTGTGTGTGAGAGAGAGAGAGCAGCGTAGCCCCTGTTCTTTTCAGATGTCCTTGTGGAGGAACCAGACCCAGTAAGTGTGTGTGTGTGTGTGTGTATGAGAGAGAGAGAGGGTTGCCAATCCCCAGGTTTGGAGGCCCTCCCCCCCACTTTAAGGTCGTCAGAAAGCGGGAGAGGGAAATGTCTACTGGGCAATTGTTCCCTATGGAGAACGATTCCCATAGAGAATAATGGGGAATTGATCTGCGGGTATCGGGGGCTCTGGGGGGGCTGTTCTTTGAGATAGAGGCACCAAATTTTCAGTATAGCATCTAGAGCCACTCTCCAAAATACCCCCCTAAGTTTCAAAATGATTGGACTAGGGGGTCAATTATGAATATATGAAGTTGCCTTATACTGAATCAGACCCTCGGTCCATCAAAGTCAGTATTGTCTACTCAGACTGGCAGCAATTTTCCAGGGTCTCAAGCTGAAGTATTTCATGCCTACTTGCCTGGACCCTTTTTCGTTGGAGATGCCGGAGATTGAACCTGGGACCTTCTGCTTACCAAGCAGATGCTCTACCACTGAGCCACCATCCCTCCCATTGGAGAGCCAGTTTGGTGTAGTGGTTAAGTGTGCAGACTCTTATCTGGGAGAACCGGGTTTGATTCCCCACTCCTCCACTTGCACCTGCTGAGATGGCCTTGGGTCAGCCATAGCTCTGGCAGAGGTTGTCCTTGAAAGGGCAGCTGCTGTGAGAGCCCTCTCCAGCCCCACCCACCTCACAGGGTGTTTGTTGTGGGGGAGGAAGGTAAAGGAGATTGTGAGCTGCTCTGAGACTCTTCGGAGTGGAGGGCGGGATATAAATCCAATATCTTCTTCTTCATCATCTTCTTCTCCCCTGCTCTCCGGGGTCTCAAGCTGAGGTATTTCACGCCTACTTGCCTGGACCCTTTTTAGTTGGAGATGCCGGGGATTGAACCTGGGACCTCCTGCTTACCAAGCAGATGCTCTACCACTGAGCCACCATCCCTCCCTAATTCCAATTCTATGAGCCCCAAAAGGTGCCCCTAACCTTTATTAAAAGGTGTGCAGTCCCTTCCAATGTGACGGCCAGAACTCCCTTGAAGTTCAATTAGGCTTGTCACACCCTTGCTCCTGGCTCCACCCCCAAAGTCCCCAGAAATTTTTGAATTGGATTTGTCACCCCTAGTTCTTACCCAAACAAAGTTTTCAGCTTCCAGTTGCCCCTGAGCAAGACGTAGCCGTTTCGGATGGTCACGTTCACGCCCAGCCCCTTGGAGAAGCCGACGGTGGAATCGTCCAGTTGAAGCTTGTCCACCTGCAGCCTGAGAAGAAGCACCACAAGACGCACAAAGGTCAGTCCACTTTGGAGGGCCTTTTCAGATCCCAACCAAACGGCTTGCTAAAGGGGGCCAAGAGATGGGCTCAGAGCCATCTAACTAGGGTTGCCAAGTCCAGTTCAAGAAATCTCTGGAGACTTTGGGGGTGGAGCCAGGAGACAGAGATTTCTTGAACTGGACTTGGCAACCCTAGTTAGATGGCTCAAGTGCAAACTGAACGGGGACAGTAACTTTTCCAGACCCCGCTGCAATTCTGGCCGGCCAGCCAGGCCCCAGGGAGGCTGCCACGTGGCTTGGTTGGTCCAGCAATCCCCAAGGGCCACACCAAGTGACCTCGAGGGCCGCATAAGGCCCTCGGGATGGAGGTTCCCCACCCCTGCCATAGGGAATAACAGAGTTTTCAGCAGACATTTCCCTCCCCCCACCCCTCTGCCAATCCGCTTTCTAATGACCCTGAAGCGAGGGGGGGGGGAGGGAAAGGCCTTCAATCCGGGGGATCCCCTGCCCCCACCTGGGGATTGGCAACCCTACATCTAACTCAAAAGACCAGTGGGAGAGAGCCGTTGGAGAGGCAGCCGCAAATCCCCACTCTCCTATGACTCCCATGGGATTATCTCCTTTATTTATTGAAACCCTTTATTAAGAACACGAAAGCATAGGAGAAACAGAGGCTGGGGAGGATGGCTTTTGAGGGCTTCACTGGCATTGGAATCTATGGCACTGTACAACTTTGCAGTCTTTCCCTTCATAGAATCCTAGAGTTGGAAGAGACCTCCAGGGTCATCTAGTCCAACCCCATGCACAAGGCAGGAAACTCACAAACCCCTCCCCCTAAATTCACAGGATCCTCATTGCTGTCCAAAGGCCATCTAGCCTCTGTTGAAAAACCTCCAAGGAAGGAGAGCCCACCACCTCCCGAGAAGGAAGACTGTTCCACTGATGAACTGCTCTAACAGTCAGGAAATTCATAGAATTATAGAGTAGGAAGGGACCTCCTGGGTCATCTAGTCCAACCCCCTGCATAAGGCAGGAAACTCACAAACACCTCCCCCTCAATTCACAGGATCTTCATTGCTATCAGATGGCCATCCAGCCTCTTTTGAAAAACCTCCAAGGAAGGAGAGCCCACCACCTCCCAAGGAGGAAGCCTGTTCTGCTGAGAAACTGCTCTAATAGTCAGGAAGTTCATGGAATCATAGAGTTGGAAGAGACCTCCTGGGTCATCTAGTCCAACCCCCTGCATAAGGCAGGAAACTCACAAACACCTCCCCCTCAATTCACAGGATCCTCATTGCTGTCAGATGGCCATCCAGCCTCTGCTTAAAAACCTCCAAGGAAGGAGAGCCCACCACCTCCCAAGGAGGAAGCCTGTTCCGCTGAGGAACTGCTCTAAGGGTCAGGAAGTTCTTTCTCAAGTTGAGCCAGAAACTCTTTTGATTTAATTTGAACCCACTGGTTCTGATCCTACCTTCCCCAAACCCCGCCCTCCTCAGAAAGAAGGAGGATGAGGATGGATTTATACCCCATCCTTCAGTACCCGAAGGACTCTCAGAGCATAAGAACATAAGAAGAAGAAGACATTGTTTTTATATTCCACCCTCCACTCAGTCTCAGAGCGGCTCACAATCTCCTTTCCCTTCCTCCCCCACAACAGACACCCTGTGAGGTAGATGAAGATATTGGATTTATATCCCACCCTCCACTCCGAAGATTCTCAGAGCGGCTCACAATCTCCTTTCCCTTCCTCCCCCACAACAGACACCCTGTGAGGTAGATGAAGATATTGGATTTATATCCCACCCTCCACTCCGAAGAGTCTCAGAGCGGCTCACAATCTCCTTTCCCTTCCTCCCCCACAACAGACACCCTGTGAGGTAGATGAAGATATTGGATTTATATCCCACCCTCCACTCCGAAGAGTCTCAGAGCGGCTCACAATCTCCTTTCCCTTCCTCCCCCACAACAGACACCCTGTGAGGTAGATGAAGATATTGGATTTATATCCCACCCTCCACTCCGAAGAGTCTCAGAGCGGCTCACAATCTCCTTTCCCTTCCTCCCCCACAACAGACACCCTGTGAGGTAGATGAAGATATTGGATTTATATCCCACCCTCCACTCCGAAGAGTCTCAGAGCGGCTCACAATCTCCTTTCCCTTCCTCCCCCACAACAGACACCCTGTGAGGAAGATGAAGATATTGGATTTATATCCCGCCCTCCACTCCGAAGAGTCTCAGAGCGGCTCACAATCTCCTTTACCTTCCTCCCCCACAACAGACACCCTGTGAGGTGGGTGGGGCTGAGAGGGCTCTCACAGCAGCTGCCCTTTCAAGGACAACCTCTGCCAGAGCTATGGCTGACCCAAGGCCATGCCAGCAGGTGCAAGTGGAGGAGTGGGGAATCAAACTCCGCTGGATAAGAGTCCGTACACTTAACCACTACACCAAACTGGCTAACATAAGAGAAGCCATGTTGGATCAGGCCAATGGCCCATCCAGTCGAACACTCTGTGTCACACAGTGGCCAACCCCCCCCCCCCAAGTGCCATCAAGAGGTCCACCAGTGGGGCTAGAAGCCCTCCCACTGGGCCCCTCCCCAAGCACCAAGAGCACAGAGCATCACTGCCCCAGACAGAGAGTTCCAACAATAAGCAGTGGGTAATAGCCACTGATGGATCTTTGTTCCATATGCTTATCCATTCCCCTTTACAACCTCCTTCCCTCCCCCTCCCCACAACAGACACCCTGTGAGGTAGGTGGGGCTGAGATTGTGTTTGCCCGTGTCCTTTACAAAGTTTGTATCTCTCAGGGATGGAATTCTAACAGGAGCTCCTTTGCAAATTAGGCCAATATAATATAGTGGGTTCTTAGGCATTGAAGAGGCGAGGTGGTAGCGCTAACAAGCTCTTTATTGAGTACAGCAAGGTAGGTGGCTGCACTAACAAAACTGAGGAACGGGGCGTACTGGGCCAACTAGTTACAACCCTGAGTTCTCACGCTAGCACGCTATTGGGTCATTCAAACCAGCCGGGGGGCCTGTGATTGGAGCAGGGCAGAAGGGATCTGGGTCCTACTGCTCCTTGTTCCCAAGCCCAGTTCTTCAGGCTCCAATGAGCCAGGCAGGAACACCATTGGTAGCAACATGGATTCTCCTACACCAGGGGTGGCCAACGGTAGCTCTCCAGATGTTTTTTTTGCCTACAACTCCCATCAGCCCCAGCCAGCATGGCCAATGGCTGGGGCTGATGGGAGTTGCAGGCAAAAAAAAAATCTGGAGAGCTACCGTTGGCCATCCCTGTCCTACATAACAGCCACACACCCCTGATGTAGCCAATCCTCCTTACAAGGCTCTTTTTTGTACGCTCTCGGAGGATTGGCTACATCAGGGAAGTGTGGCCTAATATGCAAAGGAGCTCCGGCTAGAATTCCACCCCTGATATCTCTGCTATCTAATCTTAAATAAGCACACGGTGTGGCTCAATGTGGACCGGCCCCAAAAGGTCTCATTGATGTCAGATCCGGCCCTCATAGCAAATGAGTTTGACACCCCTGGCTCAGTAGACAATACTGGCCATGCCGTACTGATAGTTTGATTCAGTAGAAGGCGTCTTCCTGTGTTTGCCTGGAAGGGGCAGAGTGGAAGGAGGTGATTCCCGGGAGGAGTGAGAGGACGCAGTGGGATTTGGGGGACTGGGGAGTCCCACATGGGAAAACTCATCAGTGCGAGCTGCGGAAGGGGACGGAGACAGGCTCACGCTTACCTTGTTACAGAGTACTGAACGTCCCCCAGAAGGGGCATGTTGTGGGACCCGTGAATATCCGGGATGGGATTCTTTTTCAGCATGGAGGCCGCCATCCTCATCCCAAACTGATTTCCTGGGAAGAGGGAACAAGGGCAGAAACTAAATGGTGAGGTACCCGGAAGGGTGCAGGAACCGGGGCCAGCTTCCCCTGAAGCGCAAGGGACAGAGGGGTTGCTCTTCCCACCCCAAACCCACTCTCATCCATCCATTCCTCTCTTGCCAGGGAAAGGCCATAGCTCAATGGCAGACCCTCTGCTTGCCGCGCAGAAGGTCCCAGGTTCAATCCCCAGCATCTCTATCTAAATGGACCTGGTAGGAGGTGATGTGAAAGACCTCAGCCTAAAACCCTGAAGAGCAGAGAAGCTGTGGTTCCATGGCAGATCATCTACTTGGCATGCAGAAGGTCCCAGGTTCAATCCCCACCATCTCCAATTAAAAGGACCAGGCGGGAGGTGATGGGAAAGACCTCAGCCTGAGATCCTGGAGAGCCAGAAGGAGGAGCCGTGGCTCAGTGGAAGAGCCTCTGCTTGGCACGCAGAAGGTCCCAGGTTCAATCCCCAGCATCTCCAGTTGAAAGGACCAGGGAGTAGGTAGGTGATGTGAAAGATCTCCACCTGAGACCCTGGGGAGTTGTGGGGAGGGACTGTGGCTCAATAGAAGAGCCTCTGCTTGGCACGCAGAAGGTCCCAGGTTCAATCCCCTGCCCCTCCAGTTAAAAAGGATCAGGCGATAGGTGATGTGAAGGATCTCTGCCTTGGACAGCGGCTGGCAGTCTGAGTAGACAATACGGACCTCAATGGACCAAGGGTCTGGTTCAGTATAAGGCAGCTTCAGATGTTCATAAAAAAGGCGAGGGACAGTGGCTCAGTGGTAGAGCATCTGCTTGGGAAGCAGAAGGTCCCAGGTTCAATCCCCGGCATCTCCAACTAAAAAGGGTCCAGGCACAAAGGCATGAAAAACCTCAGCTTGAGACCCTGGAGAGCAGGGGAGAGACAGTGGCTCACTGGTAGAGCATCTGCTTGGTAAGCAGAAGGTCTCAGGTTCAGTCCCTGGTATCTCCACCTAAAAAGGGTCCAGGCAAGTAGGCGTGAAAAACCTCAGCTGGAGACCCTGGAGAGCCGCTGCCAGTCTGAGTAGACAAGACTGACTTTGATGGACAGAGGGTCTGATTCAGTATAAGGCAGCTCCATATGTTCATATGTTCACCAGTGACTTTAGGGGAGGGATGGTGGCTCAGTGGTTGAGCATCTGCTTGGTAAGCAGAAGGTCCCAGGTTCAATCCCCGGCATCTCCAACTCAAAAGGGTCCAGGCAAGTAGGCGTGAAAAACCTCAGCTTGAGACCCTGGAGAGCAGGGGAGGGACGGTGGCTCAGTGGTAGAGCATCTGCTTGGTAAGCAGAAGGTCCCAGGTCCAATCCCCGGCATCTCCAACTCAAAAGGGTCCAGGCAAATAGGTGTGAAAAACCTCAGCTTGAGACCCTGGAGAGCCGCTGCCAGTCTGAGTAGACAAGACTGACTTTGATGGACCGAGGGGGGTCTGATTCAGTAGAAGGCAGCTTCAGATGTTCGTATGTTCACTCTCGGCTGTGATTCTCTATTGTGGTTGCACAGCCTGCTGGTGGGTCTTGAAGCTCTCCCAGAATCGCAGCTGATCTCCAGACGACAGAGATCAGTTCCCCTGGGGACTGACTTTGATGGACTGAGAGACTGATTCAGTATAAAGCAGCTTCATATATTCATATATATGTTCATGCAAAAGGTCCCAGGTTCGATCCTTGGCAACTCCACTACAAAGGGACTAGGCCAGCGGTGGCCAAACTTGATTAACATAAGAGCAACATAGAACAAATGTCAGATGTTTGAGAGCCGCAAGAGCTTACAGGGCTCTTATTACAGGGGCTACTGTAATAAGGATTGGCTACATCAGGGGTGTGCGGCTTAATAGGCAAAGGGGTTTCTGCTACAAAAAAAAGCCCTGGTTATTTGAAAGCTGCAAGGAAGGAAAGGTGGAAAGAAAGCTGGAAGGAATGCAACTGGATGGGGGAGGGAGGAAGAGGTGGTAAGAAAGCAACTTTAACTATAAATACTTTCTCCAAGCGGGCAGTGGGGGCTTCAAGAGCCACACAATATGTGTGAAACTCCCGAGCCACAGTTAGGTGATACGAAAGACCTCTTCCGTCTGAGACCCTGGAGAGCAGCTGCCAGTCTGAGTAGGCAAGACTGACTCCAATGGACCAGGGGCCTGGGTCAATAGAGAGCAGATTTGTACATTCATGGAAGAGCCTCTGCTTGGCATGCAGAAGGTCCCAGGCGCAGTCGCCACCATCTCCAGTTAAAAAGAACCAGGCAGTAGGAGATGGGAAAGACCTTTCTCTGACTGAGACCCTGGAGAGCTGTTGCTAGTCCAGGGGTAGCCAAACTGTGGCTCTTTATCGTGCGGCTCTCAAAGCCCCCACCACCCCGTTGGCCGTCAGCTTGGAGAATGCGTTTAAAGTTAAAGTTGCTTTCTTTCCACCTCTTCCTCCCCCATCGATTTGCCTGCCTGCCTTCCATGCAGCTCTCAAACATCTGACGTTTATTCTATGCGGCTCTCAGATTAAGCAAGTTTGGCTGCCCCTGGGCTAGTCCAAGTAGACCAGGGGTGGCCAAAGTATGGCTCACGAGCCACGTGTGGCTCTTTCATACATATTGCGTGGCTCTTGAAGCTCCCACTGCCCGGCTTGGAGAAGGCATCTGTCTCTTTAAATCACTTCTCCAAGCCAAGCCAGCTGGCAGCTTGGGAAATGCATTTAAAGCTGCTTTCTTTCTACCTCTCCATCTATTTCCTTCCTTCCTTCCTTCCTTCCTTCCTTCCTTCCTTCCTTCCTTCCTTCCTTCCTTCCTTCCTTCCTCCCTCCCTCCCTCCCCATCTTCCTTCCTCTCTCCCAGTTTGAGACCAGCTTCTAACATCGAGTTTCCTCCCTCCCCATCTTCCTCCCTTCCTCCCTTCCTCCCTTCCTTCCTTCCTTCCTTCCTTCCTTCCTTCCTTCCTGTGTTTTACGTCTCTCCGTCATCTGATGTTCATATCCTGTGGCTCTCAGACGTCTGACAGTCGTGTCTCGTGGCTCTCAGACATCCGACGTTTATTCTCTGTGGCTCTTATATTAAGCAAGTTTGGCCGCCCCTGAAGCAGACGAAGCTGACCTTGGTGGAGCAAGGGGTCTGCTTCAGTAGAAGGCAGCTTCAGCGCTATGTCCATGGGTCCCTTTAGAGCGGGGATCCCCAGAATACGTTTCAGCTGAACCAAGGTCCGGGGTACAAACCAAGGGCCCTGAACTGCGCAAAGACGGCCCCAGGAGACCTACCATATTCTAGGCCCTTCTGATTCACTTGAGCTTTCAGGCCTGCGGAAACGCCTCCGACCTGCACCCAGGAGGCCAAGAGAGAGAGGGCAAGGAGCCAGTGCATCTTTCTGCGTCCTCTGGGTCACCTGGGAAACAGAACCAGGAAGTAGTTAGGACCAGGGGTCGTTTTGTCGAAAAATAGGTGGCGGAACTCATTAGCATAACTTGTTAGCATATGCCTCCGCCCCCCCCCAGCCAAAAGCAACCTGCCTCAAGAAAGGAGAGTGCCGGGTGAGCGAGGCCTCCTTGGGCTACTCAAGCAGGCCTCGCTCACCTGGGGCTCTCCTTGGTCCCGCCCCCCGCAGTCAAAAGGCCAGCAAGCCACTCGTTGCCCAAAATCACATCAGAAGTGGAGAAAGAAGAAGAAGAGGATATTGGATTTATATCCTGCCCTCCACTCCGAAGAGTCTCAGAGCGGCTCACAATCTCCTTTACCTTCCTCCCCCCCAACAGACACCCTGTGAGGTAGATGAAGATATTGGATTTATATCCCGCCCTCCACTCCGAAGAGTCTCAGAGCGGCTCACAATCTCCTTTACCTTCCTCCCCCACAACAATCACTCTGTGAGGTGGGTGGGGCTGGAGAGGGCTCTCACAGCAGCTGCCCTTTCAAGGACAACCTCTGCCAGAGCTATGGCTGACCCAAGGCCATGCCAGCAGGTGCAAGTGGAGGTGTGGGGAATCAAACCCAGTTCTCCCAGATAAGATTCCGCATACTTAACCACTACACCAAACTGGCTGGTGGCGTGGGCTTCTCGAGGGGTTAATGAGGGCTTCTGGGGGTGTGGCAAAGCCCCCGGTGGTTGGTTGGCTGCCCCCTCTCCTAATCCAGGGATTGTTATGCAGCTGCACCTGCTGTTTAATGGACAAGGTAGGTGGGGAGGAAGAGGGGGAACCCTCAGAAAGGTTCAGGAGCTGGGCTCCTGTGAGCTCCTGCTGGATTCAAGGCCTGCTTAGAACCACCCCAAAAGGACACAGCATCACCGTAGCAAGTACAGGGATTGTCCTCAACAGACGTTCTGCCCGGCTGCTGCTTGAAGCCCCCTCCAGCCTCCCCCAGGGTGGAAAGCCCACCCCTCACGTGGTAACTTAGTTGTAGTTGGGGAATCATGTCGCTCCGCGGTAGGATGGAAGGCGGAGTCAACCTTGAGCCGGCGGCCTGAACCCAGCTTCCGCCGGGATCGGACTCAGGTCATGAGCAGAGGGCTCGGAGGGCAGTGCTGCAGCTTGACCGCTCTCCGCCACGGGGCTGCCTGCGCAATGCAGTGCTACATGCAGTCAAAACGTTGGTCAGCGGATCTCTGCTCCTGAGGTCCCTAGTTCACCTCCCCACAAAGCATTTTAAAAAGGTCAAGGTCGGGGAGGGATGGTGGCTCAGTGGTAGAGCATCTCCAATGAAAAAGAGTCCAGGTGAGTAAGCATGAAAAACCTCAGCTTGAGACCCTGGAGAGCAGGGGAAGGACGGTGGCTCAGTGCTAGAGCATCTGCTTGGGAAGCAGAAGGTCCCAGGTTCAATCCCCGGCATCTCCAACTAAAAAGAGTCCAGGCAAGTAGGCATGAAAAACCTTAGCTTAGGACCCTGGAGAGCCGCTGCCAGTCTGAGTAGACAAGACTGACTTTGATGGACTGAGGGTCTGATTCAGTAGAAGGCAGCTCCATATGTTCATATGCTCAAGGTAGTCCCCTGTGCAAGCACCAGTCGTTTACGCCTCTGGGGTGACGTCGCATCACAGCGTTTCCACGGCAGAGTTTTTACGGGGTGGTTTCCCATCGCCTTCCCCAGTCATCTCCCCTTTCCCCCCATTGCCACTCATTGCCCAAAATCACATCAGAAGTGGAGAAAGGGTGGCACGGGCTTCTCGAGGGGTTTTTACGAGGTGGTTTGCCCTTGCTTTCCCCAGTCATCTCCACTTCCCCCCCAGCAAGCTGCGTGCTCATTTGACTGACCTCGGAAGGATGGAAGGCTGAGTCAACCTGAAGCCAGCGACCTGAACCCAGCTTCCGCCGGGATCGGACTCAGGCCGTGAGCAGAGAGCGCGGACTGCAGTGCTGCAGTTTTGCCACACTGCGCCACAGGCCTACGTCGAAACCATGTAACCACTTCCCAAAGCTTATTGCAACCCGCAAGAACTAGCTGGTTTAGACCAGCAGAGACAGCGTCAGTGTATGGAGCTCGGCGTTAGCGGAAGAGGCTGGTTTCTGGGGCCCTTGATATGATTTTCTGGGCTATTATCAGTTGCGTAAAAGCCATATCTTTAAGCTCCAGCTTGCATTCTGGTCACTCTCTTGGTAAACATGAAGCAGAGGTCCATCGGTGACTATTAGCCACAAGGGATAGATGGAACACACTGTCTGGGGCAAGGATGCTCTGTCTTTTTGGTGCCTGGGTGGGGGGGAGGATTTCTGGCCCCACTGGTGGGCCTCCTGATGGCCCCTCGGTTTTGGCCACTGTGTGACACAGAGTGTTGGACTAAATGGGCCACTGGCCTGATCCATCATGGCTTCTCTTATCTTCTTATATGGAGCAGAGGTCCATGAGTGGCTATTAGCCACAAAGTATGGATGGGACAGTCTGTCTGGGGCAGCGATGCTCTGTGTTCTTGGTGCCTGGGGGACCACAGTGGGAGGGCTTCTGGAGTTCCAGCTCTGCTGGTGGACCTCCTGTGGTTTGGCCACCATGTGGCACAAGAGTCATGGACTGGATGGGTCATGGGCCTGATCCAACATGGCTTCTCTTGTGTTCTTATATTTGGGGCAGCAATGTTCTGTATTCTTGCTGCATGGGGGGCAAGAAAAGGAGGGTTTCTGGAGTTCTGGCCCCACTGGTGGATCTCCTGATGGTGCCTGGGTTCTGGCCAGTGTGGGACACAGAGTGTTGCACTGGATGGGCCTCTGGCCTCATCCAACATGGCTCCTCTTATGTTCTTATGTCTGGGGCAGTGATGCTCTGTATTCTTGGTGCTGGGGGGGGCAACAGTGGGAGGGCTTCTTGAGTTCTGGCACTGCTGCTGGACCTCCTGATGGCCCCTGAGGTTTGGTCAGTGTGGGACACAGAGTGTTGGACTGGATGGGCCATTGGCCTGATCCAACATGGCTTCTCTTATGTTCTTCTGTGACACAGAGTGTTGGACTGGATGGGCCACTGGCCTGATCCAACAGGGCTTCTCTTATGTTCTTATGTGACACAGAGTGTTGGACTGGAGGGGCCACTGGCCTGATCCAACATGGCTTCTCTTATGTTCTTCTGTGACACAGAGTGTTGGACTGGATGGGCCACTGGCCTGATCCAACATGGCTTCTCTTATGTTCTTCTGTGACACAGAGTGTTGGACTGGATGGGCCACTGGCCTGATCCAACATGGCTTCTCTTATGTTCTTCTGTGACACAGAGTGTTGGACTGGAGGGGCCACTGGCCTGATCCAACAGGGCTTCTCTTATGTTCTTATGTGACACAGAGTGTTGGACTGGAGGGGCCATTGGCCTGATCCAACATAGCTTCTCTTATGTTCTTATGTGACACAGAGTGTTGGACCGGATGGGCCACTGGCCTGATCCAACATGGCTTCTCTTATGTTCCATAGGAAATAATGAAGGATAGGGGCACCTTCTTCTGGTGCTCACAGAATTGGACCCCCTGGTCCAATCCTTTTGAAACTTGGGGGGCATTTTGGGGAGAGACACTGGATGCTATGTTGAACATTTGGTGCCTCTACCTCAAAAAACAGCCCTGCCAGAGCCTCAGATACCCACGGATCAATTGTCTATTTTTTTCTATGGGAATAAGTCTCCATAGGGAATAACAGAGTTCCCAGCAGACATTTTCCTCCCCTCCCTCCGCTTTCTGATGACCCTGAAGTGGGGGGAGGGCCTCCAAACCGGGGATTGGCAACCCTATTGCTTACTCCTGAGTAAACACACATGGGCTCAGGCTCTGAACATACAAATCAATGCCCTTCCCATACTTGGCGCCCCCCTCCTGATATTTTCTTATCAAAGCCAAGAAGAACTAAGTTAACCAACCTCCAGCTGCAACCAGGAGATCTCTCTGGAGATCAGTTCCTTTGAAGACAATGGATGCTTTGGAAGGTATTCTCACTGGTTTTGTGCTCCCTCTGAGTTTTCAATCCCTCCCCAAACTACACCCCCCCCCAATCTCCAGGAATTTCCCAACCTAGAGTTGGCCAGGCCAGCTTCAACATAGCAGACACCAATAAGCTTTATGGTGGGTAGCCGTGTTGGAATGAAGCAAGAGAAGACAGTTTGAGTCCAGGGGCGCTTTTCATAGAATCCTCGAGTTGGAAGGGACCTCCAGGGTCATCTAGAGTTGGAAGGGACCTCCAGGGTCATTGAGAGTTGGAAGGGTCCTCCAGGGCCATCAAGGGACCTCCAGGGTCATCGAGAGTTGGAAGGGACCTCCAGGGCCATCAAGAGTTGGAAGGGACCTCCAGGGTCATCTAGAGTTGGAAGGGACCTCCAGCGTCATCGAGAGTTGGAAGGGACCTCCAGGGTCATCGAGAGTTGGAAGGGACCTCCAGGGCCATCGAGAGTTGGAAGGGACCTCCAGGGCCATCGAGAGTTGGAAGGGACCTCCAGGGTCATCGAGAGTTGGAAGGGACCTCCAGGGTCATCGAGAGTTGGAAGGGACCTCCAGGGTCATCTAGAGTTGGAAGGGACCTCCAGGGTCATCGAGAGTTGGAAGGGACCTCCAGGGCCATCGAGAGTTGGAAGGGACCTCCAGGGCCATCGAGAGTTGGAAGGGACTTCCAGGGCCATCGAGAGTTGGAAGGGACCTCCAGGGTTGGAAGGGACCTCCAGGGTCATTGAGAGTTGGAAGGGACCTCCAGGGACATAGAATCATAGAGTTGGAAGGGACCTCCAGGGTCACTCCCCGCACACTGCAGGAACTTCACAACTACACAAACCCTCCTCCGTGCCCAGAAAATGGCAAACAAAACCCAAAACAACCCTTCAAGATCCCTGGCCAAACTGACCCGAAGAAAAATTGCATTTTCCTGGGCGTGTAAGAAAAAAATGCCTCTAAGAACCACTTTAAGAACAATGTTTAATTCTGGGTAGAGGCTTCCAATGTGTGTCTGAAGAAGTGTGCATTGCACACGGAAGCTTCTACCCCGAATTAAACTTCCTTGGTCTTAAAGGTGGCGCCGGACTCCCAACTTCGTTCTCCGCTAAGCGTTATTAGCAGGGCCATTCACTAATAGCCAGGTAAGAGCCCGGTGCCGCAGAGTGTTAAAGCTGCACTCCTGCAGTCCTAAGCTCTGCTGACGATCTGAGTTCGATCCCTGGTGGAAGCTGGGTTTTCAGGTAGCCTGCTCGAGGTTGACTCAGCCGTCCATCCTTCCAAGGTTGGTCAGATGAGTGCCCAGCTTGCGGGGGGGGGGAAGCGTAGAGGACTGGGGAAGGCAAGGGCAAACCACCCCGTAAAACGTTTGCCATGAAAACGTGAAAGCGACGTCACCCCAGAGTCAGAAATGACTGGGGTGTACGGGGGACTACCTTTACCTTTTAAAAGAGTCCGTGGCGCAGAGTGATAAAGCTGCAGTACTGCAGTCTGAACTCTCTGCTCACGACCTGAGTTCGATCCCGGCAGAAGCTGGGTTCAGGTCACTGGCTCAGGTTGACTCAGCCTTCCATCCTTCGGTCAAATGAGGACCCAGATTGCCGGGGGGGAAACCACCCCATAAAAAGTCTGCCATGAAAACCCTGTGAAAGCAATGTCACCCCAGAGTCGGAAACGACTGGTGCTCGCACAGGGGACCTTTCCTTTCACTAGCCAGGTATATTTCCTACTCACCTGAGGCCACTTTTCCAGATGCAGGCAAGCTCCGCAGACGCCCGGGGCCTCCTCTTCCCCCAAATTGTCTGATTCAAAGCCCTCTCGGTCTGTCAGCAACAGCACCTGACCAGACACTCAATGATGGAATCCAAGTTCCTGTCGGGGTAGGATCCTAATTATTGCTTTCCACACAGGGAGGAGCCTCTTGTGGCTCTCCCGCCTCTCCAAAAAGCTGCCTGGAAGCTCCAGTGGGGTTTTCAAGGCCTCCCCAGTCTTGTTGGACCAGTCCAGCTCTCCCCGGGCTGGTTCCTCTCCCCAGCACCCGTGTCCTCCCCCGCTGAGTCACCCACACCCGCCGGTTGGTTAAGGAGGGAGAGGAGAAGGGAAAGGAAGCCGGGGGTGGCCACTGAGCCAGGAACCCTTCAACGGTGGCAGCCGCTAGCACACCCTTCAGCACACCTGGAAGGTGGGGTTGAACTCTAATCAATCAAGGGACAATTGAAGGTATGACTAGAGAGTCGGGGGGGGGGGGATTGCAGGTCTACAAAGTGTTCCAGAAGCACGGGCTGTGCCCTTTCTAATGCAGCTGTCCAAAAGCATTGCGAGATGAAGATAAGCAGACTTCCTGATGCATTTGAGTCCCCTCGGTTCTGCAATTTCCTGTGTGTGTGTGTGTGTGTGTGAGAGAGAGAGAGAGAGTTGTCAATCCCCAGGTGGGTAACAATAGAAACGAACCACTGCGTTGCTTATACTCTGCCAAAAATTGCTCCACAAATTCTTCTGATATCCTATTCATATATGCGCATTTGCATCCCACAAACCAAAATCCTTATAGATTTCCATAGACAGCACAGCCCGAGAGACAAATCCAATTTCAATGGTTGTGACGGTACCAAAGTCCACCGTCGAAATCCTTTCATTGGTAGACTTGGACAGTACCAATGAATTTGTGGAGCAATAGTTTTGCAGAATATAAGCAACACAGTAGTTCATTTCTATTTTTACTAATCAGTACACTGCGGTTTCTGGTTTGCCCAATCCCCAGGTGGGGACAGAGGGGGTGTTGGAGAGCCAGTTTGGTGTAGTGGTTAAGTGTGCGGACTCTTATCTGGGAGAACCGGGTTTGATTCCCCACTCCTCCACTTGCACCTGCTGGGATGGCCTTGGGTCAGCCAGAGCTCTGGCAGAGGTTGTCCTTGAAAGGGCAGCTGCTGTGAGAGCCCTCTCCGGCCCCACCCACCTCACAGGGTGTCTGTTGTGAAGGAGGAAGGGAAAGGAGATTGTGAGCCGCTCTCTGTCCTTGAAAGGGCAACTGCTGTGAGAGCCCTCTCCAGCCCCACCCACCTCACAGGGTGTCTGTTGTGGGGGAGGAAGGGAAAGGAGATTGTGAGCTGCTCTGAGACTCTTCGGAGTGGAGGGCGGGATATAAATCCAATACCTTCTTCTTCTTCCCACTTCAGGGTCGTCAGAAAGCAGGGGAGGGAAATGTCTGCTGGGCACTCCATTATTCCCTATGGAGACCGATCCCCATAGGGCATAATGGAGAATTGATCCGTGGGTATCTGAGGCTCTGGGCGGGGGGCTTTTTTTTTTTTTTTAGGTAGAAGCACCATATTTTCAGCATGGCAACCAGTGCCTCTCATCAAAGCACCCTCCAAGTTTCAAAAAGATCGGACCAGGGGATCCAATTCTATGAGCCCCCAAAGAAGGGTCCCTATCCTTCATTATTTCCAGTGGAGGGAAGGCATTGAAAAGGAGCGCGGTCCCTTTCAGTGTGATGGCCAGAACTCCCTTTGGAGTTCAATTATGCTTGTCACACAACCTCGCTCTTGCCCCCACCCCCAGTTTCTCCTGGCTCCACCCCCAAAGTCCCCAGATATTTCTTGAATTGGACTTGGCAACCCTAGAGAGAGAGAGAAGTCTGCTGAGTAAAGATTCATACCAAAAAGAAACGCTGGGGAATACTGCTGACTACTTAGCCTGAAAATTTATCGCAAAAAAAGGTATTTTAAAAGTCCACAATTCATCACGAACATCCGCAATAAGGACTCATAAATCCGATTGCGCTCTCAGGGACAAGGAGCACACAAAGGAGTCCATAGAAAGACTCTTGCGAGGCTTGCTCACGCTGGCATTTCTTAAAGGTGCCGTGAAGACCTTTACAGAATCCTTCAAGCAAATATCTCACAAAGCAGTCTTCCAACGTGGCACTGATGCGTGAGAAGAAAAGTCTATTCAATAGAAGCCAGTCCACATGAAGCCGGTGTGGCGACATTCCACTGCCTTTCTCAAGACTTTTGGCTTAAAGGGGGACCATCCTTTCCTGGAGACTATACTTCTGTTGATACAGCCCGAATGCAATTTTGGGCTGTATCAACAGAAGTATAGTGTCCAGATCATGTGAAGTGATGGTAACTTGTGTGTGTGTGTGTGGGGGGGGGGTATTTTGGGGAGAGGAACTGGATGCTGTAGTGAAAATTTGGTGCCTCTGCCTCAAAAGGCAGCCCCCCCACAGAGCCCCAGATACCCGTGGATCAATTCTCCGTTACTTGAATTGGACTATTCAATTCCAATTCAAGTAATATCTGAGGAACTTTGGGACTCATAGAATTGGACCCCCTGGTCCAATCATTTCAAAACTTGGAGGGTGTTTTGAGGAAAGGCACTGGATGCTAAGCTGAAAATTTGGTGCCTCTATCTCAAAAGACAGCCCCCCCAGAGCCCCAGATACCCGTGGATCAATTCTCCATTGTTTCCTATGGGAATAAGTCTCCATAGGGAATAATAGAGTTCCCAGCAGACATTTCCCCCCACGCTTTCTGGTGACCCTGAAGCGGGGGGAGGACCTCCAAACCGGGGGATCCCCTGCCCCCACCTGGGGATTGGCAACCCTAGGCTGGAGTAGAGTTGATTTGATCTAGAAATAGGGTTGCCAAGTCCAATTCAAGTAATATCTGAGGAACTTTGGGACTCATAGAATTGGACCCCCTGGTCCAATCCTTTCGAAACTTGGAGGGTGTTTTGAAGAAAGGCACTGGATGCTATGCTGAAAATTTGGTGCCTCTATCTCAAAAGACAGCCCCCCCAGAGCCTCTGATACCCGCGGATCAATTCTCCATTATTTCCTATGAGAATAAATCTCCATAGGGAATAATCGCGTTCCCAGCAGACATTCCCCCCCCCCCCCCGCGTTCTGACGACCCTGAAGCAGGGAGAGGGCCTCCAAACCGAGGGATCCCCTGCCCCCACCTGGGGATTGGCAACCCTAATACCTCCTCCTGCCTCTGGGGGTGGGTGGTTGCCAACTCAAGATTGGGAAACTCCCGGAGATTTGGGGGTGGAGCCTGGGAGGACAGCGGCCTCTGTGGGAGACAAGGCCATCCTCCAAAGCAGGGGGGGCCAAACTGTGGCTCAGGAGCCACATGGGGCTCTTTCGCACATGTTGCACTGCTCTTGAAGCCCCCACCCCATCATTGGCCAGCTTGGAGAAGGCATTGGTCTCTTTAAATCACTTCTCCACGCCGAACCAGCCAGCGGCTTGGAGAAGGCAGCTAAAGTTGCTTTCTTTCCGCCTCTCCCTCCCTCCTCTATCTATTTCCTCCCTCCTTTCTTTGTGGCTCTCAAACATCTGACGTTCATGTCTTGCTGCTCTCACACATCCAATGCTCATGTCTTGGCCTCTCATGTTATGTTACGCAAGCTTGGCCACCCTGAACTAGCCCATCCACCCATCTATTCTCCTCCCTTCCTTCCTTCCTTCCTTCCTTCCTTCCTTCCTTCCTTCCTTCCTTCCTTCCTTCCTTCCTTCCTTCCTACCTACATTTGACATTCATGTCTTGCTGCTCTCAAACATCTTATGTTAAGCAAGTTTGGCCACCCCTGAGCTAGCCCATCCACCCATCTATTCTTCTTTCTTTCTTTCTTTCTTTCTTTCTTTCTTTCTTTCTTTCTTTCTTTCTTTCTTTCTTTCTTTCTTTCTTTCTTTCTTTCTTTCTTTCTTTCTTTCTTTCTTTCTTTCTTCCTTCCTTCCTTCCTTCCTTCCTTCCTTTTCTCAGACATCTGACGTTCATGTCTCGCTGCTCTCAAACATCTGATGCTTATTCTGCGTGGCCGCCCCCTGCTCCAAAGCATTCATTTTCTCTGCTGAACTGATCACTAGTCTGGAGATGAGCTATAATTCTGGGGGATCCTCAGCTCCCCCCTGGAGATTGGCATCCCTGTCGTGCCACAGAATCTACCTTCCGAACCAGCCGTTTTCTGCAGGAAAACTGATTTCTGGGAGATCTCCAGGCCCCACCTGGAAACTGGCAACCATCTCACAAATATCCCTACCTCCCCCCCCCCCCGCGTCTTTGGTTTCTATAAATTGTTCGTTTTCAAGGTGTCGCATAAGGTCGGTTCTCGCAGAAGGTCATATCAGAAGCGCGCCCAGCGATTTTAAAAAGACAATTCTCAGGCACACGGCTTCCCGCAAGCCCGAAAATTGAGTTTTCGGAATCGACGGGAGCTCCAGACGCAGAACAGGCACGGTCTGACCCCACGAAAGCCCCCTCTGCTAGGATCTGTGATTACACCAGCGACACAAGGTGATAGACGCATGCCAATCCGGTGGTCTTTTTAGCTTCCATGGCCCTCACCGGGTAAAGAACACGGGGACTTTGGAAGGACTTGATTATTTTCATTCTTCGCTGGCACCCGAGAGCCGCCTTTGTTTTGGCTGTGAATTCTCCACCAAGATTCAAGGCTAGAAAGTGGCAGGGTGTTGGGACACCTCCAGGAGGCCCCGAGATAACCTTCCTCCATTAAAATTGTAGCTATGAAGGGATGGTGTGAACTGGGTAGGGGGGGGGAAGAAAGGAGGGGACTTCTTCGGAGTGGGGGAAAGCTCAAGGCTAGGAGAAAGAATTTTGGGTGACGGTGCTCTTCTTTTGTTTGCACATCGGCTGGAACTGCTGTAAAGGTTTTTTTTTTTTTTTTTAAACATGCCTCTCTTGAACTCAGTAAATTCAGATAGATCCAAGCGGTTGGTCTGAAGCAGTTGAACAAAGCAGGAGTCAGGTGGCACCTTTAAGACCAACCGAGTTTTATTCAGAACGTCAGCTTTCGTGTGCTCTCTAAGCACGCTTCATCAGACGAGGGCATCGGGTATTGTGGGCTGAAATACAAGCCGTTGGTTGATTAAGTCTGCAGACTGATCACATGGTAAACCGGTGTGGCTTGGCCATTTGGTCTGGAGAGCCATAAAAGGTAACAAAGTCCTCTGCCAATGGGTGTTTCTGTAAATCTAGGTGAATCACAAAAGGACATGTATATCCTAGTTGTAGTCCACCTAATTTACTCATCAACATCAATCTATACGTTATAAACATCATTCTAGTCTGCCATTAGAAAGGAAAGGAAAGGTCCCCTGTGCAAGCACCAGTCGTTTCCGACTCTGGGGTGACGTCGCTTTCACAACGTTTTCACGGCAGACTTTTGACGGGGTGGTTTGCCCTTGCCTTCCCCAGTCTTTTACACTTTCCCCCCCAGCAAGCTGGGGACTCATTTGACCGACCTCAGAAGGATGGAAGGCTGAGTCAACCTTGGGCCTTCTACCTGAACCAGCTTCCGCTGGAATCGAACTCAGGTCATGAGCAGAGAGTTCAGATCACAGTGCTGCAGTACTGCTACTTTATCACTCTGCGCCACGGGGGCACTGTTAAGCAAGGGGAATTTAAGCAAAGACATGAATGTCAGATGCTTGAGGGAGGGAGGGAGGGAAGGAAGGAGGGAGGGAAGGAAGGAAGGAAGGAAGGGAGGGAGGGAGGGAGGGAGGAAGGAAGGAAGAAAGGAAGGAAGGAAGGAAGAAGGAAGGAAGGGAGGGAGGGAGGGAGGGAGGGAGGGGGGAAGGGAGGTTGCTTAACATAAGAGCCACATTGAGTAAACGTCAGATGTTTGAGAGCCGCAGGACATGAACGTCAAGACATTTCAGAGCCACAAAGGAAGGCAGACAGGCAAATAAGAGGAGGGGGGAAAGGTGGAAAGAAAGCATCTTTAAATACATTCTCCAAGCTGCCAATCGGCTTGGCTTGAAGAAGTGTTTTAAAGAAAGAAATGCTATTTCCAAGCTGGCTGACGAGGCGATGGAGGCTTCAAGAGCCACCGAAACGATGTAACAGCGGTCCCCAACCTTTTTGGCAACCGTGACCAGTTTTGTGAAAGACAATTTTTCCACGGACTGGCGGAGGGGGGATGCTTTCTGGATGATACAATGGTGCACTTTATTTCTAGTAGTTTGGTGTGGTGGTTAATTGCGCAGACTCTTATCTGGGAGAACGGAGTCTGATTCCCCACTCCTCCACTTGCAGCTGTGGGAATGGCCTTGGGTCAGCCACAGCTCTCGCAGAGCTGTCCTTGAAAAAGCAGCTTCTGGGAGAGCTCTCTCAGCCCCACTTCTCCCACTTGATTCCCCACTTCTCCATTTGCAGCTGCTGGAATGGCCTTGGGTCAGTCGTAGCTCTCTTACTTGGGAGAACCGGGTTTGATTCCCCACTCCTCTACTTGCAGCTGCTGGAATGGCCTTGGGTCAGCCATAGCTCTCTTATCTGGGAGAACGGGGTTTGATTCCCCACTCCTCCACTTGCAGCTGCTGGAATGGCCTTGGGTCAGCCAGAGCTCTCTTATCTGGGAGAACGGGGTTTGATTCCCCACTCCTCCACTTGCAGCTGCTGGAATGGCCTTGGGTCAGCCAGAGCTCTCTTATCTGGGAGAACCGGGTTTGATTCCCCACTCCTCCACTTGCACCTGCTGGAATGGCCTTGGGTAAGCCAGAGCTCTCTTATCTGGGAGAACGGGGTTTGATTCCCCACTCCTCCACTTGCAGCTGTTGGAATGGCCTTGGGTCAGCCAGAGCTCTCTTATCTGGAGAACCGGGTTTGATTCCCCACTCCTCCACTTGCAGCTGTTGGAATGGCCTTGGGTCAGCCAGAGCTCTCTTATCTGGAAGAACGGGGTTTGATTCCCCACTCCTCCACTTGCAGCTGCTGGACTGGCCTTGTGTCAGCCACAGCTCTTGCAGAGCTGTCCTTGAAAGGGCAGCTTCTGGGAGAGCTCTCTCAGCCCCACCCACCTCACAGGGTGTCTGTTGTGGTGGAGGAAGGTAAAGGAGATTGTGAGCCACTCTGAGAGTTGGAGCGGAGGGCAGGATATAAATCCAATGTCTTATGATTACTATTACTACATTGTAATATATAATGAAATAATTATACAACTCAGAGCCTGGTTGTTAACTGGCCACGGACCGGTACTGGTCCACGGAATGTGGGTTGGGGACCCCTGCTATATAACATCAAGGACGCTAGCACCATATTGCTTTGACCGTTTAATTATTGAATGTTAAATTTGATAATATTGTTGTGGATTTTAATCGTTTGTTGTGGTTTTATGTTGTGAGCGGCCCTGAGCCAGCTGAGGCGGGGAGGGCAGGATGTAAATCAAATAAAGCAAGCAAATATGTGCAAAAGAGCCGCATGCGACTCCTGAGCCACAGTTTGGCCACCCCGGCTCAATGGCATTGCACCTTGCCGAGGGCCCCTCCCCCTCCCCATACCCTGCCCTCTCCCAGCTCCACCCCCAAAGTCTCGAGGTATTTTCTGACACAGACCCAGCAACCTTAAGAGCTGATCTCTGCCGGCTGGGAATCAGTTGTAAAAGGGAGAGATCTCCAGGCCCCACCTGGAGGCTGGCAACCCTATGCTTGCATGTGTTTGTGCACCTGGAAGTCTTGGTGACCTTTGGTGACTGACCCCTATTGGGGCCTGGAGGATATTCAGAGAAGATCTAGGGGTCTTAGTGGATCATACGCTGAACATGAGCCAACAGTGTGATGCGGTGGCTAAAAAGGCAAATGCAATTTTGGGCTGTATCAGCAGAAGTCTAGTATCCAGATCACATGATGTGATGGTATCACTTTACTCTGCTCTGGTAAGACCTCACCTGGAGTCTTGTGTTCAGTTTTGGGCACCACATGTTAAGAAGGATATAGACAAGCTGGAATGGGTCCAGAGGAAGGCGACGAAGATGGTGAGGGGTCTGCAGACCAAGTCCTGTGAGGAAAGGCTGAAGGAGCTGGAGATGTTTAGCCTGAAGAGGAGGCGGCTGAGAGGTGATAGGATCACCATCTTCAAGTACCTGAAGGGCTGTCCTATAGAGGAGAGTGTGGAATTGTTTTCTGTGGCCCTGGAAGGTAGGACCAGAACCAAGGGGTTGAAATTAAGTCAGAAGAGTTTCCGGCTCAACATTAGGAAGAACTTCCTGACTGTTACAGCAGTTCCTCAGTGGAACAGGCTTCCTCGGGAGGTGGTGGTTCTCTCCTTCCTTGGAGGTTTTTCAACAGAGGCTAGATGGCCATCAGACAGCAATGAAGTTCCCTTTAGCCTGGAGAGGAGGCGGCTGAGAGGTGATAGGATCACCATCTTCAAGTACTTGAAGGGCTGTCCTATAGAGGAGGGTGTGGAATTGTTTTCTGTGGCCCCCGGAGGTAGGACCAGAACCAATGGGTTGAAATTAAATCAAAAGAGTTTCCAGCTCAACATTGAAAAGAACCTCCTGACCGTTAGAGCGGTTCCTCAGTGGAACAGGCTTCCTCGGGAGGTGGTAGATTCTCCGTCCTTGGAGGTTTTTCAACAGAGGGTGGATGGCCCTCTGACAGTAATGAAGATCCTGTGAATTTAGGGGGTGGTGTTTGTGAGTTTCCTGCATTGTGTAGGGGGTTAAGAACATAAGAACATAAGAGAAGCCATGTTGGATCAGGCCAACGGCCCATCAAGTCCAACCCTCTGTGTCACACAGTGGCAAAAAAATGTTATATACACACATACACTGTGGCTAATAGCCACTGATGGACCTATGCTCCATATTTTTATCTAAACCCCTCTTGAAGGTGGCTATACTTGTGGCCGCCACCACCTCCTGTGGCAGTGAATTCCACATGTTAATCACCCTTTGGGTGAAGAAGTACTTCCTTTTATCCGTTTTAACCTGTCTGCTCAGCAATTTCATCGAATGCCCACGAGTTCTTGTATTGTGAGAAAGGGAGAAAAGTACTTCTTTCTCTACTTTCCCCATTCCATGCATTATCTTGTAAACCTCTATCATGTCACCCCGCAGTCGACGTTTCTCCAAGCTAAAGAGTCCCAAGCGTTTCAACCTTTCTTCATAGGGAAAGTGCTCTAGTGCTCTAGTGGACTAGATGACCCTGGAGATCCCAACTCTATGATTTTAAGATCCTGTGAATTTAGGGGGAGGTGTTAGTTAGTTTCCTGCTTTGTGCAGGGGGTTGGACTAGACGACCCTGGAGGTCCCATCCAACTCTATGATTCTATGATTCTAAGTGGCTTCATACAGCTGCCCCTGCCTCCAGGCTCTGGTATTCCAAGGAGGTCTCCCATCCAAGTACTTGCCACTGTCAGCCCCGCTTAGCTTCTGAGATATGGTGAGATCAGACTCGCCTGGGCTATCCAGGTCAGAGCAAGAAAGTGAATTATTATCACTTGCGGACTCACCAACCATTTTTGCAGAGAAAACAACCCACACACCCTCTGACTAACGTGCAAGTAATTCTCCGCGTCAACTTCATGACACCGTCATGTAGCACAGCTGACTCACAGATGCCAGTTTGGCATAGTGGTTAAGTGTGCGGATTCTTCCCTGGTAGAACTGGGTTGGATTCCCCACTCCTTCACTTGCAGCTGCTGGAAATGGGCTTGGGTCAGCCAGAGCTCTCTTATCTGGGAGAACCGGGTTTGATTCCCCACTCTTCCACTTGCAGCTGCTGGAATGGCCTTGGGTCATTCAGAGCTCTCTTAATCTGGAAAATGGGGTTTGATTCCCCACTTTTCCACTTGCAGCAGCTGGAATGGCCTTGGGTCAGCCAGAGCTCTAGTATCTGGGAGAACCGGGTTTGATTCTCCACTCCTCCACTTGCATCTGCTGGAATGGCCTTGGGTCATTCAGAGCTCTCTTATCTGGGATAAAGGGGTTTGATTCCCCACTCCTCCACTTGCAGCTGCTGGAATGGCCTTGGGTCATTCAGAGCTCTCTTATCTGGGAAAATGGGGTTTGATTCCGCACTTTTCCACTTGCAGCAGCTGGAATGGCCTTGGGTTAGCCGGAGCTCTCGTATCTGGAAGAACCGGGTTTGATTCTCCACTCCTCCACTTGCAGCTGCTGGAAATGGGCTTGGGTCAGCCAGAGCTCTCTTATCTGTGAGAACCGGGTTTGATTCCCCACTCCTCCACTTGCAGCTGCTGGAATGGCCTTGGGTCATTCAGAGCTCTCTTATCTGGGAGAACGGCAATTGATTCCCCACTCCTCCACCTGCTGGAATGGCCTTGGGTCAGCCGTAGCTCTCTTATCTGGGAAAACTGGGCTTGATTCCCCACTCCTCACTTGCAGAAGCTGAAATGGCCTTGGGTCAGCTGTAGCTCTCTTATCTGGAAAAACCGGGCTTGATTCCCCACTCCTCCACTTGCAGCTGCTGGAATGGTCTTGGGTCAGCTGTAGCTCTCTTATCTGGAAATTAGAGATCTGGGTTCCTGGTCCTTACAGAGCCCTCAGGCCAAGAGCCCTTTAGCTCTCGCCCTTTGGCAAGGCGCAGCTTAAAATGCAAAGAGGGTGGGGGGCACAGCCACTCCTAAGCAATCACCAACAATCACTTTCAATCACCTTCACCTTCAGCCCCCTCAACCAAACAAACAGCAGTTCCCCAGCTAGCACAACTCAGCTGTTTCAGCTTATCTCAGTTCTGTTCTCCCTCACACCTCTCTGAGATGAGAGTCCATGGAGTCCACTCTCGAAAAGCAGCCGTTCTAGTCTGGAGATAACTGCAGTACTGGGAAATAGCTTGGCCTCACCGGGAGGTTGGTAACCTTTCTATTTTATTGATCATTCCTTTGGGGGGGGGGGTGAGAGGGTGGGTTAAAACTAGGGTTGCCAAGTCGAATTCAAGAAATATCTGGGGACTTTGGGGGTGGAGCCAGGAGACATTGGGAGACATTGGGGGAGGAGCCAGGAGACATTGGGGGAGGAGCTAAGAGACATTGGGGAGGAGCCAGGAGACATTGGGGGAGGAGCCAGGAGACATTGGGGGTGGAGCCAGGAGACATTGGGGGAGGAGCCAGGAGACATTGGGAGTGGAGCCAGGAGACATTGGGAGACATTGGGGGAGGAGCTAGGAGACATTGGGGAGGAGCCAGGATACATTGGGGGAGGAGCCAGGATACTTTGGGGGTGGAGCCAGGAGACATTGGGAGACGTTGGGGGAGGAGCCAGGAGACATTGGGGGCAGAGCCGGGAGCAAGGGTGTGACAAGCATCATTGAACTCCAAAGGGAGTTCTGGCCGTCACACTGAAAGGGACGGCACACCTTTTTTAAATGCCTTCCTTCCATAGGAAATGATGAAGGATAGGGGCACCTTCTTTTGGGGCTCGTAGAATTGGACCCCCTGGTCCAATCTTTTTGAAACTTGGGGCGTATTTTGGGGAGAGTCACTGGATGCCATGCTGAAAATATGGTGCCTCCACCTCAAACCACGGGCCCCCCAGAGCCCCAGATATCCGCGGATCAATTCTCCATTATTTCCTATGGGGATAAGTCTCTATTGGGAATAGTGGAATGCCCAGCAGACATTTCCCTCCCCTCCTGACTGCTCAGCAATTTCATTGAATGCCCACAAATAAGAACATAAGGGAAGCCATGTTGTCCCCCTGCTTTCTGACGACCCTGAAGCGGGGGGAGGGCCTCCAAACCGGGGGATCCCCTGCCCCCACCTGGGGATTGGCAACCCTAGTTAAAGCCCTTTTACAGCCAGCCAGCCGCTATGCTTTCCCCACTAGGTAACTGGAGCACTTAGCAAGGGCTGGCCCGGTTCTCACGCAGACGCGCGGCCCATTGCGGCTGTGCAACGCACGGGATTAGTCGCGCAGATTTCGCTGCCCGTTTCGCAATGTGAGGAATTGTGTTGGACTCGTTTATTTGTGTGTGTGTGTGTGTTTTTGGATGAAGCGACAATTTCATCACTGAGCTGTGACCTCACAGGCTTGCATGCAAGACGCACCCAGAAGATATTTGGGTGGCAGGAGGTGCCGGGAAAACCAACTGGAGCAGATGCTGCTGGAGTGACAAGAGATGGAAGGCGCAGGTTCCACAAAGCCACCTGTAGGGGGCAGTGAAGAAGAAGATGATGATGATATAATTGGATTTATACCCCACCCTCCACTCTGAATCTCAGAGTGGCTTACAGTCTCCTTTATCTTCCTCCCCCACAACAGACCCTCTGTGAGGTGGGTGGGGCTGAGAGAGCTCTCCCAGAAGGACAACTCTGCGCGGACTCTTAATCTGGGAGAACCGGGTTTGATTCCCCACTCCTCCACTTACACCTGCTGGAATGGTCTTGGGTCAGCCAGAGCTCTGGCAGAGTTGTCCTTGAAAGGGCAGCTTCTTTCAGAGCTCTCTCAGCCCCACCCACTTTCACAAGGTGTCTGTTAAGGGAGAGGAAGGTGAAGGAGATTGTGAGCCACTCTGAGACTGAGATTCAGAGTGGAGAGTGGGGTATAAATCTTCCATCGTCTTGAAAGCCAGTTTGGTGTAGTGGTTTAAGTGTGCAGGCTGGGATGGCCTTGGGTCACCCATAGCTCCTGTAGGAGTTGTCCTTGAAAGGGCAGCTGCTGTGAAAGCCCTCTCAGCCCCACCCACCTCACAGGGTGTCTGTTGTGCAGGGGGAGAAGATATAGGAGATGGTAAGCCGCTCCGAGTCTTTGATTCAGAAAGAAGGATGGGGTATAAATCTACCATTTTCTTAAGAGCCAGTTTGGTGTAGTGGTTAAGTGCACGGACTTTTATCTGAGAGAACCAGGTTTGATTCCCCACTCCTCCACTTGCAGCCACTGGGATGGCCTTGGGTCAGCCATAGCTCTTGTAGGAGTTGTCCTTGAAAAGGTAGCTTCTGTCAGAGCTCTCTCAGCCCCACCTACCTCACAGGGTGTCTGTTGTGGGGGGAGAAGATATAGGAGATTGTAAGCCACTCTGAGTCTCTGATTCAGAGAGAAGGCTGGGGTTTAAATCTACCATCTTAAGAGCCAGTTTGGTGTAGTGGTTATGTGCATGGACTTTTATCTGGGAGAACTGGGTTTGATTCCCCACTCCTCCACTTGCAGCTGCTGGAATGGCCTTGGGTCAGCCACAGCTCTTGTAGGAGTTGTCCTTGAAAGGGCAGCTTCTGTCAGAGCTCTCTCAGCCCCACCCACCTCACAGGGTGTCTGTTGTGTGTGTGTGTGAGGGGAGGAAGGTATAGAAGAAGAAGAATTGTAGATTTATACCCCGCCCTTCTCTCTGAATCAGAGACTCAGAGCTGCTTACAATCTCCCATATCTTCTCCCCCCACAACAGACACCCTGTGGGGTGGGTGGGGCTAAGAGGGCTCTCACAGCAGCTGCCCTTTCAAAGACAACCTCTGCTAGAGCTATAGCTAACCCAAGGCCATTCCAGCAGGTGCAAGTGGAAGAGTGGGGAATCAAACCCAGTTCTCCCAGATAAGAGTCCACGCACTTAACCACTACACCAAACTGGCTCTATAGAACAGCAATGAGAAGACGACAATGATATTGGATTTATATCCCACACTCCACTCCAAATCTCAGAGTCTTAGAGCAACTCACAATCTCCTTGACCTTCCTCCCCCACAACAGACACTCTGTGAGGTGGTAGGGGCTGAGAGAGCTCTCCCAGAAGCTGCCCTTTCAAGGACATTGCTGTGAGAGTTATGGCTGACCCAAGACCATCCCAGCAGCTGCAAGCAGAGGAGCAGGGAATCGAACCTGGTTCTCCCAGATAAGAGTCCGCACATCTCTCCACTACACCAAACTGGCTCTCTGTTCAGAAGTAAAATCAAATCACTCTCGGGCCTCTCCTGTGTTCTTCCTCCCTTGTAGGCGAAAGGAGCGACTGCAAAACAATACTTGCCTTTGTGCCAACCCTGTAGGATAAACTATAGTTCAGCTGGGGAACCTGCTAGTTTTTATAGCTCAAAAACAATGGGATAGACTTGAAGAAGACAGATGGCTGCCTTTCGCCTGCTATTTTACAGAGAGTTCCCACCATTCTCCTGTTTTATGACCGAGAAGATCAAAAGACAGGTGCTTTCGGTTCTAATAGTCAAATGATTTCTTAATTAAAGGTCTGAGTCACACAGGTAACAGGAATGCTACCCGGCTTTAAACAGCTGTGCAGAAAAGAACATTTTCTGGAATATGGGAATCACAAGGCATATGAGCAAAACTGCGAGATTTCTAGTTCTTCAATGCATCCGTTATAGCAGCTCTGTCCATGTGGCGCATGTAAACATACCGGGTGCAGTGTTGCCGTAATGTGGGGCAGTTGGGGTTGTCATCCTCCAGGTGGGACCTGGAGGTATTCCAGAATTACAACTGGTCTCCAGCCAACAGAGAAAGGTTGAAACGCTTGGGACTCTTTAGCTTGGAGAAAGTCGACTGCGGGGTGACATGATAGAGGTTTACAAGATAATGCATGGGATGGAGAAAGTAGAGAAAGAAGTACTTTTCTCCCTTTCTTACAATACAAGAACTTGTGGGCATTCGATGAAATTGCTGAGCAGACAGGTTAAAATGGATAAAAGAAGTACTTCTTCACCCAAAGGGTGATTAACATGTGGAATTCACTGCCACAGGAGGTGGTGGCGGCCACAAGCATGGCCACCTTCAAGAGGGTTTAGATAAAATATGGAGCAGAGGTCCATCAGTGGCTATTAGCCACAGTGTGTGTATATGTATAAAATTTTTTGCCACTGTGTGACACAGAGTTTTGGACTGGATGGACCATTGGCCTGATCCAACAGGGCTTCTCTTATGTTCTTCTGTGACACAGAGTGCTGACTGGAGGGGCCACTGGCCTGATCCAACATGGCTTCTCTTATGTTCTTCTGTGACACAGAGTTTTGGACTGGATGGACCATTGGCCTGATCCAACAGGGCTTCTCTTATGTTCTTATGTGACACAGAGTGTTGGACTGGAGGGGCCACTGGCCTGATCCAACATGGCTTCTCTTATGTTCTTATGTGACACAGAGTGTTGGACTGGAGGGCCACTGGCCTGATCAAACATGGCTTCTTGTATGTTCTTATGTGACACAGAGTGTTGGACTGGAGGGGCCATTGGCCTGATCCAACAGGGCTTCTCTTATGTTCTTATGTGACACAGAGTGTTGGACTGGAGGGGCCACTGGCCTGATCCAACAGGGCTTCTCTTATGTTCGTATGTGACACAGAGTGTTGGACTGGAGGGGCCACTGGCCTGATCCAACAGGGCTTCTCTTATGTTCTTATGTGACACAGAGTGTTGGACTGGAGGGGCCATTGGCCTGATCCAACAGGGCTTCTCTTATGTTCTTATGTGACACAGAGTGTTGGACTGGAGGGGCCACTGGCCTGATCAAACAGGGCTTCTCTTATGTTCTTATGTGACACAGAGTGTTGGACTGGAGGGGCCACTGGCCTGATCAAACATGGCTTCTTGTATGTTCTTATGTGACACAGAGTGTTGGACTGGAGGGGCCATTGGCCTGATCCAACAGGCTTCTCTTATGTTCTTATGTGACACAGAGTGTTGGACTGGAGGGGCCACTGGCCTGATCCAACAGGGCTTCTCTTATGTTCGTATGTGACACAGAGTGTTGGACTGGAGGGGCCACTGGCCTGATCCAACAGGGCTTCTCTTATGTTCTTATGTGACACAGAGTGTTGGACTGGAGGGGCCATTGGCCTAATCCAACATGGCTTCTCTTATGTTCTTATGTGACACAGAGTGTTGGACTGGAGGGGCCACTGGCCTGATCCAACATGGCTTCTCTTATGTTCTTATGTGACACAGAGCGTTGGACTGGATGGGCCACTGGCCTGATCCAACATGGCTTCTCTTATGTTCTTATGTGACACAGAGCGTTGGACTGGATGGGCCACTGGCCTGATCAAACAGGGCTTCTCTTATGTTCTTATGTGACACAGAGTGTTGGACTGGAGGGGCCACTGGCCTGATCAAACAGGCCTTCTCTTATGTTCTTATGTGACACAGAGTGTTGGACTGGAGGGGCCACTGGCCTGATCCAACATGGCTTCTCTTATGTTCTTATGTGACAACAGAGTGTTGGACTGGAGGGGCCACTGGCCTGATCCAACATGGCTTCTCTTATGTTCTTATGTGACACAGAGTGTTGGACTGGAGGGGCCATTGGCCTGATCCAACAGGGCTTCTCTTATGTTCTTATGTGACACAGAGTGTTGGACTGGAGGGGCCACTGGCCTGATCCAACATGGCTTCTCTTATGTTCTTATGTGACACAGAGTGTTGGACTGGAGGGGCCACTGGCCTGATCCAACATGGCTTCTCTTATGTTCTTATGTGACACAGAGTGTTGGACTGGAGGGGCCACTGGCCTGATCCAACATGGCTTCTCTTATGTTCTTATGTGACACAGAGTGTTGGACTGGAGGGGCCATTGGCCTGATCCAACAGGGCTTCTCTTATGTTCTTATGTGACACAGAGTGTTGGACTGGAGGGGCCACTGGCCTGATCCAACATGGCTTCTCTTATGTTCTTATGTGACACAGAGTGTTGGACTGGAGGGGCCATTGGCCTGATCCAACAGGGCTTCTCTTATGTTCTTATGTGACACAGAGTGTTGGACTGGAGGGCCACTGGCCTGATCCAACATGGCTTCTCTTATGTTCTTATGTGACACAGAGTGTTGGACTGGAGGGGCCACTGGCCTGATTCAACAGGGCTTCTCTTATGTTCTTATGTGACACAGAGTGTTGGACTGGAGGGGCCACTGGCCTGATCCAACAGGGCTTCTCTTATGTTCTTATGTGACACAGAGTGTTGGACTGGAGGGGCCACTGGCCTGATCCAACAGGGCTTCTCTTATGTGACATAGAGTGTTGGACTGGATGGGCCATTGACCTGATCCGACAGGGCTTCTCTTATGTTCTTATGTGACTCAGAATGTTGGACTGGAAAGGCCACTGGCCTGATCCAACAGGGCTTCTCTTATGTTCTTATGTGACACAGAGTGTTGGACTGGAGGGGCCACTGGCCTGATCCAACAGGGCTTCTCTTATGTTCTTATGTGACACAGAGTGTTGGACTGGAGGGGCCACTGGCCTGATCCAACAGGGCTTCTCTTATGTTCTTATGTGACACAGAGTGTTGGACTGGAGGGGCCACTGGCCTGATCCAACAGGGCTTCTCTTATGTTCTTATGTGACACAGAGTGTTGGACTGGAGGGGCCACTGGCCTGATCCAACAGGGCTTCTCTTATGTTCTTATGTGACACAGAGTGTTGACTGGAGGGGCCACTGGCCTGATCCAACAGGGCTTCTCTTATGTTCTTATGTGACACAGAGTGTTGGACTGGAGGGGCCACTGGCCTGATCCAACAGGGCTTCTCTTATGTTCTTATGTGACACAGAGCGTTGGACTGGAGGGGCCACTGGCCTGATCCAACAGGGCTTCTCTTATGTTCTTATGTGACACAGAGTGTTGGACTGGAGGGGCCATTGGCCTGATCCAACATGGCTTCTCTTATGTTCTTATGTGACAGAGTGTTGGACTGAGGGGCCACTGGCCTGATCCAACAGGGCTTCTCTTATGTTCTTATGTGACACAGAGCGTTGGACTGGATGGGCCACTGGCCTGATCCAACATGGCTTCTCTTATGTTCTTATGTGACACAGAGCGTTGGACTGGATGGGCCACTGGCCTGATCAAACAGGGCTTCTCTTATGTTCTTATGTGACACAGAGTGTTGGACTGGATGGGCCACTGGCCTGATCAACAGGGCTTCTCTTATGTTCTTATGTGACACAGAGTGTTGGACTGGAGGGGCCACTGGCCTGATCCAACATGGCTTCTCTTATGTTCTTATGTGACACAGAGTGTTGGACTGGAGGGGCCACTGGCCTGATCCAACATGGCTTCTCTTATGTTCTTATGTGACACAGAGTGTTGGACTGGAGGGGCCATTGGCCTGATCCAACAGGGCTTCTCTTATGTTCTTATGTGACACAGAGTGTTGGACTGGAGGGGCCACTGGCCTGATCCAACATGGCTTCTCTTATGTTCTTATGTGACACAGAGTGTTGGACTGGAGGGGCCATTGGCCTGATCCAACAGGGCTTCTCTTATGTTCTTATGTGACACAGAGTGTTGGACTGGAGGGGCCACTGGCCTGATCCAACAGGGCTTCTCTTATGTGACATAGAGTGTTGGACTGGATGGGCCATTGACCTGATCCGACAGGGCTTCTCTTATGTTCTTATGTGACTCAGAATGTTGGACTGGAAAGGCCACTGGCCTGATCCAACAGGGCTTCTCTTATGTTCTTATGTGACACGGAGTGTTGGACTGGAGGGGCCACTGGCCTGATCGAACAGGGCTTCTCTTATGTTCTTATGAGATCAGTTGCCCTGGAGAAAATGGCTACTTTCAAAGGTGGACTGTATGTCACCGCACCCCAGTGTGGTGTCTCCCCTTTCCAAACCCTGCTTTCCCCAGCTTTACCTCCCAAGTAGCCAAGAATTTCATAGGAACGTGAGAGAAGCCACGTTGGATCAGGCCAATGGACCCTCCAGTCCAACACTCTGTGTCACACAGTAGCCAAAACCCAGGGGCCATCAGGAGGTCCACCAGTAGGGCTCGAAGCCCTTCCACAATGCTCCCCCACAAGCACCAACAGAGCATCACTGCCCCAGACATAAGAACGTAAGAGAAGCCATGTTGGATCCAGCCAGTGGCACATCCAGTCCAACACTCTGCGTCACACAGTGGCCAAAAAACCCAGGTGCCATCCGGAGGTCCACAGTGGGGCCGGGATACTAGAAGCCCTCCCACTGTGACCCCCCAAGCACTAAGAATACAGAGCATCAGTGCCCCAGACAGAGAGTTTCAACAATACACTGTGGCTAATAGCCACTGATAGACCTCTGCTCCATATAAGAACATAAGAGAAGCCATCTTGGATCAGGCCAATGGCCCCTCCAGTCCAACACTCTGTGTCACATAAGAACATGAGAGAAGCCATGTTGGATCAGGCCAATGGCCCCTCCAATCCAACTCTGTGTTACACAGTGGCCAAAAAACCCAGGTGCCATCAGGAGGTCCATCACTGGGGCCAGAACCCCAGAAGCCCTCGCATTGTTGCCCCTCCAGCTCCAATGGGACAACACTGCCCCAGATATAAGAACCTAAGAGAAGCCATGTTGGATCCAGCTGGTGGCCCATCCAGTCCAACACTATCCCAGTGGCCAAAACCCAGGCGCCATCAGGAGGTCCATCAGTGGGCCAGAACCCCAGAAGTCCTCCCACTGTTGCCCCCCCCACAAGCACCAGAATCCAGAGCATCACTGCCCCAGACAGAATGTTCCCTCTAGACTTTGCAGCTAATCATCCCTGTGTGAGTATTTTCAACCCGCTTTCAAAGACTTCTATGCCCTTGGCCATCACTATATCCTCAGGCGCTGAATTCTACATTTCCACTCTCTCCTTTCACATCCTCTGGCAGTGAATTTTAATCACCACAATTTAATCCCTCATCAAGAAGTATTTCCTTTTGCCTGTCCTGAATGTATTATACATCAGCTTCATTGGGTGCCCCCTAAAGAGAAGGAAAAGGGCCTATCGATTCCGTTCCTCCTTTGCATATTTATATAAATCAGGGGGGGGTCAACGGTAGCTCTCCAGATGTTTTTTGCCTACAGCTCCCATCAGCCCCAGCCAGCATAGCCAATGGCTGGGGCTGATGGGAGTTGTAGGCAAAAAAAGCACCTGGAGAGCTACCGTTGGCTACCCCTGATATAAATCATTCTGTACCGCTCCCCCCAACTGTCTTTTTTCAAGCAAGGAAAATCCCAGACTTGCCACTCTTCATAGGAAACGTGCTCCAAACCCCTGGCTATCTCGGCCTCTTCTGTACTTTTCTCCAGCTCTGTAATAACTTTCACCGAACAACAAAAAATAACTTTCCTAAGCTATGGTGACCAAATGAAACCATGCCATGGTTCTGTACCAAGGAGGGTATTACAATATTGACCGTTTTATTTTCAGAGCCTTTCATACGAAGCTGCCTTCTACTGAATCAGACTGGATGGCAGCTGGCCAAAACAACCAGGTGCCATCAGGAGGTCCATCAGTGGGGCCAGGACACTAGAAGCCCTCCCACTGTTGCCCCCAACAGCACCAAGAATACAGAGCATCACTGCCCCAGATATAAGAACATAAGAGAAGCCATGTTGGATCAGGCCAGTGGCCCTTCCAGTCCAACACTCTGTCACGCAGTGGCCAAAAAACCCAGGTGCCATCAGGAGGTTCACCAGTGGGGCCAGGACACTAGAAGCCCTCCCACTGTACCCCGCCCCCCCAAGCACCAAGGATACAGAGCATCACTGCACAGACATAAGATCATAAGAGAAGCCATGTTGGATCAGGCCAGTGGCACATCAAGTCCAACCTTCTGTGTCAAACAGTGGCCAAAACCCCCCAAGTGCCATCAGGAGGTCCACCAGTGAGGCCAGGACACTAAAAGCCCTCCCACTGTACCTGGCCCCCACAAGCATCAAGGATACAGAGCATCACTTGCCCCAGACAGAGAGTTCCATCTATACCATGTAACTAACAGCCACTCTCCCTGGGAAACAGCTTGGCCATAGGGTGTAGATGGAACTTGCTGTCTGGGGCAAGTGATGCTCTGCATTCTTGGTGCTTGGGGGGCAAGAATGGGAGGGTTTCTGGAGTTCTGGCCCTGTTGGTGGACCTTTTGATGGCACCTGGTTTTTTGGCCACTGTGTGACACACAGCACTGGACTGGATGGGCCTTTCACCTGACCCGACATGGCTCCTCTTATATTCTTATGTCTGGGGTAGTGATGCTCTGTATCCTTGGTACTTGGGGGGAGATCACAGTGGGAAGTCTTCTAGTGTCCTGGCACACAGATGGATCTCTTGATGGTGCCGGGGTTTTTTGGTCACTGTGTGACACAGCGTGGTGGTGGATGGGCCACTGGCCTGATCCAGCATGGCTTCTCTTATGTTCTTCTGTCTGGGGCAAGTGATGTTCTGTATCTTTGGTGCTTGTGGGGCAAGAATGGGAGAGTTTCTGGAGTTCTAGCCCTGTTGGTGGACCTTTTGATGGCACCTGGTTTTTTGGCCACTGTGTGACACAGAGTGTTGGACTGGAGGGGCCACTGGCCTGATCCAATAGGGCTTCTCTTATGTTCTTACGTGACACAGAGTGTTGGACTGGAGGGGCCATTGGCCTGATCCAACAGGGCTTCTCTTCTGTTCTTATGTGAAACAGAGTGTTGGACTGGATGGGCCGTTGGCCTGATCCAACAGGGCTTCTCTTATGTTCTTATGTGACCCAGAGTGTTGAACTGGAGGGGCCATTGGCTTGATCCAACAGGGCTTCTCTTATGTTCTTCTGTGACACAGAGTGTTGGACTGGAGGGGCCACTGGCCTGATCTAACAGGGCTTCTCTTATGTTCTTATGTGACACAGAGTGTTGGACTGGATGGGCTACTGGCCTGATCCAACAGGGCTTCTCTTATGTTCTTATGTGACCCAGAGTTTTGGACTGGAGGGGCCACTGGCCTGATCCAACAGGGCTTCTCTTATGTTCTTATGTGACCCAGAGTGTTGGACTGGAGGGGCCACTGGCCTGATCCAACAGGGCTTCTCTTATGTTCTTATGTGACCCAGAGTGTTGGACTGGAGGGGCCACTGGCCTGATCCAACAGGGCTTCTCTTCTTATGACCCCCACTGCTTCTCTGCAAACATCACCAGCAGTAGCTAATGAGGGCATTAAAGAATCCAGAGGATGACAAAAACATCACAGTAATTCAACTGAATCCCTGTGGGAAACCACCTAAGAGCATAAGAAAATAGGATTATAGCATGGAACATCTATCACATTTGTATCCCTCCCTTTCTCTAAGGAGCTTAGGGCAAGTTACGTACCTCTCACCTACTTGTTTTATCCACATAACAATCTTGTGAGGCAGGCTTGGCCGAGGGAGTTTGGCACTAGGTGAGCTTCCATGACAGAGTGGGGATTCGAACGCAGATCTCTCCTATCCTGTGCTTTAAGCTGGGCTTCTTCAGTGGCTGTCTTTAAGCACTCTGATGTGCTTAGTTTGGTGTAGTGCTTAAGTGCGCGGATTCTTATCTGGTTTGATTCCCCACTCCTCCGCTTGCAAGCTGCTGAATGGCCTTGGGCCAGCCATAGCTCTGGCAGAGGTCGTCCTTGAAAGGGCAGCTGCTGTGAGAGCCCTCTCAGCCCCACCTACCTCACAGGGTGTCTGTTGTGGGGGAGGAAGGGAAAGGAGATTGTGGGCCGCTCTGAGACTTTGAGAGTCAGAATATAGGGCGGGATATAAATCCAATATCATCATCTTCTTCCAGATTGGCAGCCAGTTTACAGCCACGGCCCACGGGCGACTAGATTTCTCAGCTCAAAGGATTATTGAGCAGAAGCTGAAGCGTTGCTCTGTCCCTGGATTCATCACCAGCCTAAGATGCATTAGTCCCGGCCACCCTGCAAAACTGGTTGCTCCTGGTCTCAGTATGGCCTGGAATTATATTTCTGTCCCGTGCTTTTTTGCATTTTTATTTTCCTGGCTTGCAGGCCCCCCATTCTTTGGGCGGTGGGCCTGTTCCACACATGTTTATCGCCCTCTAGTGGCGGATTCAATATTACAGAGCTTTTTCCCCCCAGCATATCTTATTTTGGGGATAGAATCAATCATAGAGTTGGAAGGGACCTCTAGGGTCATCTAGTCCAACCCCCTGCACAATGCAGGAAACAGACAAACACCTCCCCTAAATACACAGGATCTTCATTGCTGTCAGAGGGCCATTGAGCCTCTGTTGAAAAACCTCCAAGGAAGGAGAGCCCACCAGCTCCCAAGGAGGAAGCCTGTTCCACTGAGGAACCGCTCTAACAGTCAGGAAGTTCATAGAATCATAGAGTTGGGGCCTCTAGGGTCATCTAGTCCAACCCCCTGCACAATGCAGGAAACTCACAAACACCTCCCCCTAAATTCACAGGATCCTCATTGCTGTCAGATGGCCCATCTAGCCTCTGCTGAAAAACCTCCAAGGAAGGACAGCCCACCAGCTCCCAAGGAGGAAGCCTGTTCCACTGAGGAACCACTCTAACGGTCAGGAAGTTCATAGATTCACAGAACTGGAAGGGAGACCTCCAGGGTCATCTAGTCTAACCCCCTGCACAATGCAAGAAACTCAC
Organism: Heteronotia binoei; assembly: GCF_032191835.1. Classification (NCBI taxonomy): domain Eukaryota; kingdom Metazoa; phylum Chordata; class Lepidosauria; order Squamata; family Gekkonidae; genus Heteronotia; species Heteronotia binoei. The sequence continues at coordinate 8,779,100 of NC_083224.1, forward strand.
AAACACCTCCCCCTCAATTCACAGGATCTTCATCGCTGTCAGATGGCCATCTAGCCTCTGTTGAGAAACCTCTAAGGAAGGAGAGCCCACCACCTCCCGAGGAAGCCTGTTCCGCTGAGGAACCGCTCTAACGGTCAGGAAGTTCTTCCTAATGTTGAGCCTGAAACTCTTTTGATTTAATTTCAGCCCATTGGTTCTAGTCCTACCTTCCGGGGCCACAGAAAACAATTCCACACCCTCCTCTAAAGGACAGCCCTTCAAGGACTTGAAGATGGTGATCCTATCACCTCTCAGCCGCCTTCTCTCCAGGACATAAACCAGTATACCAGCAGTGGCCAACGGTAGCTCTCCAGATTTTTTTTTTGCCTACAACTCCCATCAGCCCCAGCCAGCGTGGCCAATGGCTAGGGCTGATGGGAGTTATAGGCAAAAAAAAACATCTGGAGAGCTACCGTTGGCCACCCCTGCAGTATATTATCAAATCGAGCACTAGAGGGGGCAAAACGTGTGGAACAGAAGCCCCTACCTCCCCCCCATCCAAAAACCAGGAACGTACAAGGAAGGAAAGTAAGAACGCAGGAAAGCCACCCAAAGGAGTAAACCCAGGGCTTTTTTTGCAACAGGAACTCCTTTGCATATTAGGCCTATACCTCCCTGATGTAGCCAGTCCTCCTGGAGCTTACAGTAGGCCCCGTATTAAGAGCCCTGTAAGCTCTTGGAGGATTGGCTACATCAGGGGGGGAGTGGCCTAATATGCAAGGAATTCCCTGGGTAAGTCCCAATCTACCGAAGCCTCATTTCTCAAAGGCCAGCAAGTATCATGATGCCCTTTTATAAATCTGTGGTGTGGACTCATTTGGAATCCTGGTCACCGTACCTCAAAAAAAGATATTATAGAGCCCAGGGCTTTTTGTATAGCAGGAGCTCCTTTGTATATTAGGCCACACCTCCCTGACATAGCCAATCCTCCGTATTAAGAGCCCCATATTAAGAGCCCTGTAAGCTCTTGGAGGATTGGCTACATCAGGGGTTGGGTGGCCTAATATGCAAAGGAGCTCCTGCTACCAAAAAAGAAAAAGCCCCAATAGAGCTTCTGCATTGCATGTAGAACGTCCCAGTTTCAATCCCCAGCATCTGCAGTGGAAAAGACCAGGAGGAGCTGCTGCCAGTCACAGTAGACAGCATTGACTTGGGGGGGGGGGGGCATGGGTCCGCTGCAGAGTCTCTGCTTGGCATGCCGAAAGTGCCAGGGTCAATCCCCAGCATCTCCGGTTAAAAGAATCAGGTAGGAAATTATGTGAAAGACATAACAACATAAGAGAAGCCCTTTTGGATCAGGCCAGTGGCCCATCCATTCCAACACTCTGTGTCACATAAAAACAGAAGAGAAGCCATGTTGGGTCAGGCCAATGGCCCATCCAGTCCCAACACTCTGTGTCCCATAAGAACATAAGAGAAACCCTGTTGGATCAGGCCAGTGGCCCATCCAGTCCAACACTCTGTGTCACATAAGAACATAAGAGAAGCCTTGTTGGATCAGGCCAGTGGCTCCTCCAGTCCAACACTCTGTGTCACATAAGAACATAAGAGAAGCCGTGTTGGATCAGGCCAATGGCCCATCCAGTCCAACACTCTGTGTCACATAAAAACAGAAGAGAAGCCATGTTGGGTCAGGCCAATGGCCCATCCAGTCCAACACTCTGGCTGATTTCGCACTGACCTTTTACTGGCGCGACCACCCTCCTCACGCCGGCGGATCTGCAGGGATTTCGCACCAGAAGCGCCGGCGCAGCCAAAAGAGCCGGCAACTTCCGTCGCGAAACCCGCTCAAACGGAAACCGCCAAGAAGCAGGAAAACGTTTGAGCGGGTTTCGCGACGGAAGTAGCCGGCTCTTTTGGCTGCGCCGGCGCTTCTGGTGCGAAATCCCTGCAGATCCGCCGGCGTGAGAGGGTGGTCGCGCCAGTAAAAGGTCAGTGCGAAAACGCCCTCTGTGTCCCATAAGAACATAAGAGAAGCCCTGTTGGATCAGGCCAATCGCCCCTCCAGTCCAACACTCTGTATCACATAAGAACATAAGAGAAGCCATGTTGGATCAGGCCAATGGCCCCTCCAGTCCAACACTCTGTGTCACATAAGAACATAAGAGAAGCCCTGTTGGATCAGGCCAGTGGCCCGTCCAGTCCAACACTCTGTGTCACATAAGAGAAGCCCTGTTGGATCAGGCCAATGGCCCATCCAGTCCAACACTCTGTGTCACATAAGAACATAAAAGAAGCCATGTTGGATCAGGCCAATGGCCCATCCAGTCCAACGCTCTATGTCACATAAGAACATAAGTGAAGCCCTGTTGGATCAGGCCAATGGCCCATCCAGTCCAACACTCTGTGTCACACAGTGGCCAAAACAACCCAAGTGCCAGCAGGAGATCCACCAGTGGGACCAGGACACTAGAAGCCCTCCCCCAAGCACCAAGAATACAGAGCATCACTGCCCCAGACAGAGAGTTCCAACAATACACTGTGGCTAATAGCCACTGATGGACCTCTGCGCCATATGCTTATCCAATCCCCTCTTGAAGCTGTCTATGCTTGTAGCCGCCACCACCTCCTGTGGCAGTGAATTCCACATGTTAATCACCCTTTGGGTGAAGAAGGACTTCCTTTTATCAGTTCTAACCCAACTGCTCAGCCATTTCGTTGAATGTCCACGAGTTCTCGTATTGTGAGAAAGGGAGAAAAGGACTTCTTTCTCTACCTTCTCCGTCCCATGCATAATCTTGTAAACCTCTCTCATGTCACCCCACAGTCAATGTTTCTCCAAGCTAAAGAGCCCCACGTGTTTTAACCTTTCTTTATAGGGAAAGTGTTCCGACCCTTGATTCATGCTAGACCCTTTAATCCAGGGGTATCGAATCTGACATAAATGAGATCTTGTCGAGCTGAGCCATGTTGGGTCAAGGCGGGCCATGTGAGTACCTCTTTATGATTAGGTAGCAGAGATATAAATTTTATAAAGGACACAGATAAACACAAAGGTTTTTTTAAAAAACCCTTAAAACATCCTTAAAACATTAGCACTTGGTCTTTAAGGTACTTTCTTTGTATTTCTCCCATGGGATCCAGGGAGCTGGGCAAAGGTAGCTCTGGCTCTTTCCTTCCTTCCCCAGGGGACCAGGAGGGGGAGGAGCCTCAGCCAATAGAAGGAAGGGAGGCTTGGCTCAGTAGCTCTGTTGTGTGATTGAGAGAGCCTGGCAAAGCAAGCCATTCCTCCCCAAGGGAGGAGCCTCAGCCAATGGAGAAAACAGAGGTTTTGCTCTGTAGCTCCTGTGCGATTGAGCAAGCCTGGCAAAGCAAGCTGTGGTGCAGACAGAAGCGAGAGAGAGGGAGAAGGAAGCAGACGACAGCCAGATGCTCGGGGGCCTGATAGGAGCCCTCGGGGGCCCTGATTCGGCCCCCAGGCTGCATGTTTGACACCCCTGCTTAGTCATTCTAGGCCTGAACCTGGGACCTCAGGCTGCTCGTCCAGCCCAACCCTCTGGGTCACACAGTGGCCAAAAAACCCAAGTGCCAGCAGGAGGTCCACCAGCGGTCAGTCTGAGAAGATAATATTGACTTAGATGGACCAAGGGCCTGATTCAGTCGAAGACAGCTCCATGTGTGTTCACACGAGAAGGCCCAGAGGCTGGCTGGAAACCAGGAGTCGCTTCCACTCCATGTGCTCTGATTCCCTTCTCTCTGTAGCGTGGCTTTTTTAACACGGTCTCCCACGCTCTCCAGCGTAACCTTTTCAGCGTGCAAAAGAAGCCCCCTCTTTCCTGTTTTGCCAGTGGGAACGTGGGTAAATGCAGACACACCGGGCTAATGTTCAATGCGGCTACAATTTGGCTCCGAGGTGCTTTCATTTACAGTCGAAGATTTAAACTGGGCCTTGAAATGTGCAACAAATGCACTCCTTGTGCCCCCTTGTGGCCTAGCCTGGTTAAAGCAACAGAATCTGCCTCAGTAAAGAGACAGGAATCCTCGTATCCCCCTTCCAGCGCGGTTTTTCCGGCTGCACCAGGTCTCACTCAAAAATAAGTGCAGGTGTAAACCAGGGAAGGAAGGAAGGAAGGAAGGAAGGAAGGAAGGAAGGAAGGAAGGAAGGAAGGAAGGAAGGAAGGAAGGAAGGAAGGAAGGAAGGAAGGAAGGAAGGAAGGAAGGAAGGTGGGGAGGGAGGAAGATGGGGAGGAAGGAAGGAGGGAGGAAGGAAGGAAGGAAGATGGGGAGGGAGGAGGGAGGAAGGGTGGAAGGAGGAGGGAGGAAGGAAGGGAGGAAGGAAGGAAGGAAGGAAGGAAGGAAGGAAGGAAGGAAGGAAGGAAGGAAGATGGGGAGGGAGGAAGGAAGGGAGGAAGGAAGGAGGAGGAAGGGAGGAAGGAAGGAAGGAAGGAAGGAAGATGGGGAGGGAGGAAGATGGGGAGGAAGGAAGGAAGGAAGGAAGATGGGGAGGGAGGAAGGAAGGGAGGAAGGAAGGGAGGGAGGAAGGGGGGAGGGAGGGAGGAAGGAAGGAGGAGGAAGGGAGGAAGGAAGGGGGAGGGAGGGAGGAAGGAAGGAAGGAAGATGGGGAGGGAGGAAGATGGGGAGGAAGGAAGGAGGAAGGAAGGAGGAAGGGAGGAAGGAAGGAAGGAAGGAAAGAAGGAGGAAGGAAGGAAGGAAGATGGGGAGGGAGGAAGGAAGGAGGAGGAAGGGAGGAAGGAAGGGGGAGGGAGGGAGGGAGGGAGGAAGGAAGGAAGGAAGGAAGGAAGGAAGGAAGGAAGGAAGATGGGGAGGGAGGAAGATGGGGAGGAAGGAAGGAAGGAGGAAGGAAGGGAGGAAGGAAGATGCGGAGGGAGGAAGGAAGGATGAGGAAGGGAGGAAGGAAGGGGGAGGGAGGGAGGAAGGAAGGAAGATGGGGAGGGAGGAAGGAAGGAGGAGGAAGGGAGGAAGGAAGGAAGGGGGAGGGAGGAAGGAAGGGGGAGGGAGGAAGGAAGGAAGGAAGGAAGATGGGGAGGGAGGAAGATGGGGAGGAAGGAAGGAGGAAGGAAGGAGGAATGGAGGGAGGGAGGAAGGAAGGAAGGAAAGAAGGAGGAAGGGAGGAAGGAAGGAGGAGGGAGGAAGAAGGAAGGAAGGAAAATAGATGGGGAGGGGGGAGTGAGTGAGTGGTGGAAGGAAAGCAACTTTAACTTTAAATATACTCTCCGAGCTGCTGGCTGGCTTGTTTTGGTGAAGGGCTTTAAAGAGAGAAATGCCTTCTCCAAGCAGGTGGACAGGGTGGTGGAGGCTTCGAGAGCCACGCAATAGGTGTGAAAGAGCCACATGTGCCACAGTTTGGCCATCCCTGCTGTAGAGGCAGCCCAACGTAATATGCAAATAAATGGAAGAGGCCGGAAGGGGGTTTAGTACACGAAATCAATTTATAGGATTCACAGATGCACCTGGGGAATGCTTAAGGACGGCAGTCCCTACTGCTGGGTGCAGCATTTTGTGCGGAGGATCCTATTCATGTCCCTTCTGTGCCGCTGAAGGCATCATAGCAGTGCTGATAGCCTGTTTCCGTTCTTTCTGGTGCTCCCAGATTTCTACAATCCTCACGTACAGGTTATCGAAAGTCCATTTTTGGTGACTGTCCTGGCTCATTCTGTACAATCTGTCTCAAGTCCCCAGGGGAAAGGCAGACTATTAAATAAGCACGTACATAAATCTCTGGGCCATAACTGCTCCTACCTTCTGCTACCTTGCTCCCCCAGAAAGTTGTCCAATCTGAAGGGGTCCAGAGGAGGGCGATGAAGATGGTGAGGGGTCTGGAGACCAAGTCCTATGAAGAAAGGTGGAAGGAGCTGGGGATGTTTAGCCTGGAGAGGAGGCGGCTGAGAGGCGATAGGATCACCATCTTCAAGTCCTTGAAGGGCTGTCCTATAAAGGATGGTGTGGAATTGTTATCTGTGGCCCTAGATGGTAGGACCAGAACCAATGGTAAGACCTCACCTGGAGTCTTGTGTTCAGTTTTTGGGCACCACATTTTAAGAAGGACATAGACAAGCTGGAAGGGGTCCAGAGAGGGCGACGAAGATGGCGAGGGTCTGGAGACCAAGTCCTATGAGGAAAGGTTGAAGGAGCTGGAGATGTTTAGCCTGGAGAGGAGGCGGCTGAGAGGTGATAGGATCACCATTTTCAAGGACTTACTTACTTACTTACTTACTTACTTACTTACTTACTTACTTACTTACTTACTTTATTTATTTATTTATTTATTTACTTACTTACTTACTTACTTACTTACTTACTTACTTACTTTTAGACTTATATCCCGCTCTTCTCACCGAAGTGGCTCAGGGCGGCTTACAACATTGTAATTCACATAAATTCAGCTTAAAAACATTTACATAGTAAAGTTAAAACCATGATTAGTAAAAACAGAACAAAAGTAAGAATAGGAACCAGCGGTCTGTAAATACATTTTTAGTTCCATCCAGAAGATATTCTCATTGTCAGTTAGATGTTATAGGCCTGCCGGAAGAGGGCTGTCTTACAGGCCCTGCGGAACTGCCCTAAGTCGCGCAGGGCCCGCACCTCTTCCGGCAGCTGGTTCCACCAGTTAAGGCGCCGTTACCGAGAAGGCCCGATCCCTGGTGGATTTTAGGCGGGCCTCCTTTGGCCCGGGGATTACCAACAGGTTTTGTGAACCCGATCGTAGTACTCTCTGGGGAACGTGTGGGGAGTGCTTTAGATGACTTGAAGGGCTGTCATATAAAGGATGGGGTGGAATTGTTTTCTGTGGCCCCAGAAGGTGGGACCAGAACCAAGAGGTTGAAATTAAATCAAAAGAGTTTCCGGCTCAGCATTAGGAAGAACTTCCTGACTGTTACAGCGATTCCTCAGTGGGTCAGGCTTCCTCGGGAGGTGGTGGGCTCTCCTTCCTTGGAGGTTTTTAAAAAGAGACTAGATGGCCCTCTAACAGCAATGAGGATCCTGTGAAATTAGGGGAGGAATCTGTGAGTTTAGAGCGGTTTCTCAGTGGAACAGGCTTCCTCCTTGGGAGGTGGTGGGCTCTCCTTCCTTGGAGGTTTTTCAACAGAGGCTAGATGGCCATCTGATGGCAATCAGGATCCTGTGAATTTACGGGGAGGTGTTTGTGAGTTTCCTGCATTGTGCAGGGGGTTGGGCTAGATGACCCTGGAGGTCCCTTCCAACTCTGTGATTCTAATCCCCTTTTTCGAAGCCATCTAACCTCCCGGCCATGACTAGATGTGAGTCCCCAAAGCTAATCGAGCACTAGGCAGGGGTGGCAAAGCTTTCTTAACATAAAAGCCGCATGGGATGAATGTCAGATGGACATTCATCCGAGAGCCACAAGACATGGACGAATATTACCCACATGTCGTTCATTGCCATCCTAAACACAGTTGTGCCCTTCTAATCCCATGCATTTAGAAGAGTGTAACTCAGCTTAGGATTGCAGTTTGTCCTTTCCACCTCCCCTGAGCTGAAAAGATCCAGACTGAACCATGTTTGTTTTTGCTTCCTGATGCGTCAGAATTATTAAACCAGAGGTGTCAAACACATTTGTTACGAGGGCCAGATATGACTGGAGAGCCAGTTTGCTGTAGTGGTGAAGTGTGCGGACTCTTATCTGGGAGAACCGGGTTTGATTCCCCACTCCTCCACTTGCAGCTGCTGGAATGGCCTTGGGTCAGCCATAGCTGTGGCAGAGGTTGTCCTTGAAAGGGCAGCTGCTGTGAGAGCCCTCTCCAGCCCCACCCACCTCACCGGGTGTCTGTTGTGGGGAAGGAAGGGAAAGAAGATTGTGAGCCACTCTGAGACTCTTCGGAGTGGAGGGCGGGATATAAATCCAATATCTTCATCTACCTCACAGGGTGTCTGTTGTGGGGGAGGAAGGGAAAGGAGATTGTGAGCCGCTCTGAGACTCTTTGGAGTGGAGGGCGGGATATAAATCCAATATCTTCATCTACCTCTCGGGGTGTCTGTTGTGGGGGAGGAAGGGAAAGGAGCTTGTGAGTCGCTCTGAGACTCTTCGGAGTGGAGGGCGGGATATAAATCCAATATCTTCATCTACCTCACAGGGTGTCTGTTGTGGGGGAGGAAGGTAGAGGAGATTGTGAGCCGCTCTGAGACTCTTCAGATTGGAGGGTGGGATATAAATCCAATATCTTCTTCTACCTCACAGGGTGTCTGTTGTGGGGGAGGAAGGGAAAGGAGATTGTTAGCCGCTCTGAGACTTTGGAGTGGAGGGCAGGATATAAATCCAATATCTTCATCTACCTCACAGGGTGTCTGTTGTGGGGGAGGAAGGGAAAGGAGATTGTGAGCCGCTCTGAGACTCTTCGGAGTGGAGGGCGGGATATAAATCCAATATCTTCATCTACCTCACAGGGTGTCTGTTGTGGGGGAGGAAGGGAAAGGAGATTGTGAGCCGCTCTGAGACTTTGGAGTGGAGGGCAGGATATAAATCCAATATCATCATCATCATCATCATCATCATCATCTTCTTCTTCTTCTTCTTCTTCTTCTTCTTCTTCTTCTTCTTCTTCTTCTTCTTCTTCAATAAATGAAACCTTGTTGGGCCGGGGCATGTTGGGTTGGGCCGGGCCGGGCCAGGCCATGTGTGTACCTATTTAAGATTAGGTAGCAGAAAAACAAACTTCATAAAGGACACAAACACAATTAAATATTTATTAACTTAAAATATGCTTAAAACATTAGCACTTGTTGGTCTTAAAGGTGCTTTCTTTGTATCTCTCATGGTATCCAGGGAACTGGGCAAAGGAAGCTCTGGCTCTTTCCTTCCTTCCCCAAGGGGTGGCGAGGGAACCTCAGCCAATAGAAGGGAGAGAGGCTTGGCTCAGTAACTCTGCTGTGGGATTGAGAGAGCCTGGGAAAACAAGCTATGCCTTCCCCCCTTCCTCTCCGAGGGAGGAGCCTCAGCCAATGGAGAATACAGAGGTTTTGCTCTGTAGCTCCTGTGTGATTGAGCAAGCCTTGCAAAGCAAGCTGTTATGCAAAAGGAAGCAAGAGAGGGAGAAGGAAGCAGACGACAGCCAGTTGCTCGGGGGCCTGATAGGAGCCCTCCAAGGGCCTGATTCGGCCCCTGGGCAGCATGTTCGACACCCCTGTATTAGACGGTGTAAGAGCCACCCCTTAGAGAAGCATTCTGAGAACGTCCACCAGAGGGCACTGCAGATCCAACTGACCAGGTTTGCTGGGATTCTCTTCTATTGATTGATTGATTGATTGATTTGATTAATATCCCGCCCTCCCTGCCGAAGCAGGCTCAGGGCAGCTCACAGTACAAAAACCACAGCAAACAATTTAAAATTGATACATTTTATAAAAATTACACATCCAGTAGTTAAAACAATCAGAAATAATTTGGTGCTCATGTTTTCAGTGGCGACGGTATGTCTTCAGTTTCCCTACAATACAGGCTCCGCGTCAGTTGAAAGCCAACCGGAAGAGAGCGGTCTTACAGGCCCTGCAGAACTGGAGAAGTTTTCCGCAAGGCCCTCACTTCCTCTGGCAGTTGGTTCCACCAGTAGGGGGCTGCGATCGAGAAGGCCCTGTCTCTGGTGGTCTTTAGTTTGGCCTCCTTCGGACCCCGGGGATTACTAATAGATTTTGAGATCCAGATCGAAGTACCCTCTGGGGAACATGTGGGGAGAGACGGTACCTAAGGTAGGCAGGTCCTCGGCCATGTTCTTGTTCAGTCGCACAGTCAAGTCCGACTCTTTGCGACTTCATGGACAAGGTCACGCCAGGCCCTCCTGTCTTCCACCATCCTCCGAAGTCTGCTCAAATTCATGTCTGTGACATCAGTAACGCTGTCCAGCCATCTCCTCTTTTGCCGTCCCCTTCTTCTTTTGCCTTCCGTCTTTCCCAGCATCAGGGTCTTCTCCAGAGAGTGCTCCCTTCTCATTGGGTGGCCAAAGTATTGGAGCTTCAGCTTCAGCATCTGACCTTCCAGGGAACAGTCTGGGTTGATTCCCCTTCGGACTGACTGACTGGATCTTCTTGCAGTCCAAGGGACTCTCAAGAGTCTTCTCCAGCACCATAGCTCAAAAGCATCTATTCTTCTGCGCTCGGCCTTCCTTATGGTCCAGCTCTCACAGCCATACATTGCTACTGGGAATACCATCGCTTTGACTATACGGACTTTTGTTGTCAGGGTGATGTCTTTCCCAGCATCAGGGGCTTCTCCAGGGAGTGCTCCCTTCTCATTGGGTGGCCAAAGTATTTGAGCTTCAGCTTCAGCATCTGACCTTCCAGGGAACAGTCTGGGTTGATTTCCCTTCGGACTGACTGACTGGATCTTCTTGCAGTCCAAGGGACTCCCAAGAGTCTTCTCCAGCACCACATCTCAAAAGCATCTACTCTTCTGCGCTCAGCCTTCCTTATGGTCCAGCTCTCACAGCCATACATTACTACTGGGAATACCATCGCTTTGACTATATGGACTTTGGTCAGCAGGGTGATGTCTCTGCTTTGTATTATACTGCCCGGGTTCGCCAGAGCTGTCCTCCCAAGGAGCAAACGTCTTTTAATTTCATGGCTACAGTCACTAGGCCAGATAGGGCTTTAAAGGTAAGAACCAGCACCTTGTAACGAATCCGATATACCAGGGGTGGCCAACGGTAGCTCTCCGGATGTTTTTTTGCCTGCAGCTCCCATCAGCCCCAGCCAGCATGGCCAATGGCTGAGGCTGGTGGGAGTTGTAGGCAAAAAGAAACATCTAGATAGCTACTGTTGGCCACCCCTGCGATATACTATTGGCAGCCAGCCAGTGCAGTTTCCGTAGGCCCGGCTGTATGTGCTCCCACCTGGGAAGCCCCAATTGCAGCCTTACCGCCATGTCCTGCACCAGCTGTAGTTTCCGAGTTCAGCCCCAAGTAGAGGGCATTACAGTAGTCCATCCTCGAGGTGACCGTTGCATGGATTTCCTTAACACTGGACTTTCCTTAACCCTGGCCTGGTTCCCAGGGACTGTGCATATCTGCAGCCATTGGTATTTATGTATTTGGTGAACCAGTGTGGTGGAGTGGTGAAGAGCTCTCGTCTGGGAGAACCGGGTTCAATCCCCTACTCCTCCACCGGCAGCCGGTCACAGTTCTCTCAGGGCTCTCTCAGTCCCACCTACCTCGCAGAGTGCCTGCTGTGGGGAGAGGAAGGGAAAGGAGACGGTAGGACACTCTGAGACGCTGCGTGAAGGGCAGAAGGGCGGGGTATAAAACCAGCTCCTCCTTCTCCTCCTCTCCCTTTCTCACTGGGACTCAAAATGCCTACACAGAGTAAGTCAGAACAAGCAACAGAGCTGAACCTCAAATAGAGCAGGGGTCTCCAACCAGAGGGCACTGTGAGACCTGTTGACACCCACTGATGAACCTCCTGATGGCCCCTGGGTTTTGGCCATTGTGTGTGGGACTGGATGGACCACTGGCCTCATCCAACATGGCTTCTGTTATGTCTGGGGGAGTGATATTCTATATGCTTGGAAAGCAACAGTGGGAGGGCTTCTGGAGTTCTGGCCCCACTGGTGAACTGAGGGCACCTGGGAGTTATGGCCACTGTGTGACACAGAGTGTTGGATTGGATGGGCCATTGGCCTGATCCAACAGGGCTTCTCTTGTGTTGTTATGTGACGCAGAGAGTTGGACTGGAGGGGCCGTTGGCCTGATCCAACAGGGCTTCTCTTGTGTTCTTATGTGACACAGAGTGTTGGACTGGATGGGCCATTGGCCTGATCCAACAGGGCTTCTCTTATGCTCCTATGTGACACAGAGTGTCGGACTGGATGAGCCATTGGCCTGAACCAACAGGGCTTCTCTTATGTTGTTATGTGACACTGAGTGTTGGACTGGAGGGGCCGTTGGCCTGATCCATCAGGACTTCTCTTGTGTTCTTATGTGACACAGAGTGTTGGACTAGATGCGCCGTTGGCATGATCCAACAGGGCTTCTCTTATGTTCTTATGTGACACAGAGTGTTGGACTGGATGGGCCATTGGCCTGATCCAACAGGGCTTCTCTTATGTTCTTCTGTGACAAAGAGTGTTGGACTGGATGGGCCGCTGGCCTGATCCAACCGGGCTTCTCTTATGTTCTTATGTGACACAGAGTGTTGGACTGGATGGGCCATTGGCCTGATCCAACAGGGCTTCTCTTATGTTCTTATGTGACACAGAGTGTTGGACTGGATGCACCGTTGGCCTGATCAAACAGGGCTTCTCTTATGTTCTTATGTGACACAGAGTGTTGGACTGGATGGGCCATTGGCCTGATCCAACAGGGCTTCTCTTATGTTCTTCTATGACACAGAGTGTTGGACTGGATGGACCGCTGGCCTGATCCAACAGGGCTTCTCTTATGTTCTTATGTGACACATAGTGTTGGACTGGAGGGGCCATTGGCCTGATCCAACAGGGCTTCTCTTATGTGACACAGAGTGTTGGACTGGATGGACCGCTGGCCTGATCCAGCAGGGCTTCTCTTATGTTCTTATGTGACACAGAATCTGCAGCTTAGAGCAGGGGGGTCAAAACTCATGGCCAAGGGCCAAAATTAGGCCCCTGGAGGGCTCCTATCAGGCCCCCCGAGGAACTGGCTGTCATCTGCTTCCTTCTCCCTCTCTCTTGCTTCCTTCTGCAGCACAGCTTGCTTCGCCAGGCTTGCTCAATCGCACAGGAGCTCCATTGGCTGAGGCTCCTCCCTTGGGGAGGAAGGAGGGGAAGGCAGAGTTTGTTTTTCTAGGCTTTTCTCAATCACACAGCAGAGCTACTGAGCCAAGCCCCTCTTCCTTCTATTGGCTGAGGCTCCTCCCCCTCCTGGTCCCCTGCGGAAGAAGGAAAGAGCCAGAGCTTCCTTTGCCCAGTTCCCTGGATCCCATGGGAGAAATAAAAAAGAAAGCACCTTTAAGACCAACGAGTGCTAACGATGTAATGTTTTTTAAAAAATTTAAATTGTGTTTATGTCCTTTATACTGTGGCCGGACCTGCCTGTCCCGCATTGGTCTTGTCAGCCACCAGCGAGCCTGCAGCAACGTGACTATTGCACCCTTCTTAAATCTTCGTTCGCGAAGCCAAGCCGAGAGAGAGAGAGAGAGAGATATCTCTGCTAAAAGGTAAAGGTCGTCCCCCTGCGCAAGCACCAGTCGTTTTCGACTCTGGGGTGACGTTGCTTTCACGACGTTTTCACGGCAGACTTTTGACGGGGTGGTTTGCCATTGCCTTCCCCAGTCCTCTACGCTTTCCCCCCAGCAAGCTGGGGACTCCTTTGACCGACCTCGGAAGGGTGGAAGGCTGAGTCAACCTCGAGCCGGCGACCTGAAAACCTAACTTCCGCTGGGATCGAACTCAGGTCGTGAGCAGAGGGCTCCAACCGCAGGACTGCAGCTTTACCACTCTGCGCCAATATCTCTGCTACCTAATCTTAAATAGGTACATACATGGCCTGGTCCATCAGTGGCTATTAGCCACAGTGTATTGTTGGAACTCTGTCTGGGGCATAGGGTTGCCAATCCCCAGGTGGGGCAGGGGATCCCTCGGTTCGGAGGCCCTCCCCCCACTTCAGGGTTGTCAGAAAGCGGGGGGAGGGGAGGGAAATGGCTGCTGGGAACTCTGTTATTCCCTATGGAGATTTATTCCCATAGAAAATCATGGAGAATTGATCCGTGGGTATCTGGGGCTCTGGGGGGGGCTGTTTTTTGGGGTAGAGGCACCAAATTTTCAGTATAGCATCCAGTGCCTCTCCCCAAAATACCCCCCAAGTTTCAAAAAGATTGGACCAGGGGGTCCAATTCTATGAGCCCCAAAAGAAGGTGTCCCTATCCTTCATTATTTCCTATGGAAGGAAGGAATTGAAAAGGTGTGCTGTACCTTTAAATGTGATGGCCAGAACTCCCTTTGGTGTTCAATGATGCTTGTCACAGCCTTGATCCTGGCTCCACCCCTAATGTCTCCTGCCTCCACCCCCAAAGTCTCCTGGCTCCACCCCCAAAGTCCCCAGATATTTCTTGAATTGGACTTGGCAACCCTACTGGGGCAGTGATGCTCTGTCTTCTTGGTACCTGGGGGGCACAGTGTTCTAGTGTCCTGACCCCACTGGTGGACCTCCTGATGGCACATGGTTTTCTTGGCCACTGTGTGACACAGAAGGTTGGACTGGATGGGCCGCTAGCCTGATCCAACATGGCTTCTCTTATTTCCTTATGTTTGGGGCAGTGATGATCTGTCTTCTTGGTGCTTGGGGGGCACAGTGGGAGGGCTTCTGGTGTCCTGACCCCACTGGTGGACCTCCTGATGGCACCTGGGTTTTTTGGCCACTGTATGACACAGAGTGTTGAACTGGAGGGGCCATTGGCCTGATCCAACAGGGCTTCTCTTATTTCCTTATGTTTGGGGCAGTGATGGTGCTTGGGGGGCACAGTGGGAGGGCTTCTGTTGTCCTGACCTCACTGGTGGACCTCCTGATGGCACCTGGGTTTTTTGGCCACTGTGTGACACAGAGTGTTGGACTGGAGGGGCCATTGCCCTGATCCAACAGGGCTTCTCTTATGTTCTTATGTGACACAGAGTGATGGACTGGAGGGGCCACTGGCCTGATCCAACATGGCTTCTCTTATGTTCTTATGTGACACAGAGTGATGGACTGGAGGGGCCACTGGCCTGATCCAACAGGGCTTCTCTTATGTTCTTAAGTGACACAGAGTGTTGGACTGGAGGGGCCATTGGCCTGATCCCACAGGGCTTCTCTTCTGTTCTTATGTGACACAGAGTGTTGGACTGGATGGGCCATTGGCCTGATCCAACATGGCTTCTGTTATGTTCTTATGTGACACAGAGTGTTGGACTGGATGGGCCATTGGCCTGATCCAACAGGGCTTCTCTTATGTTCTTATGTGACACAGAGTGTTGGACTGGAGGGGCCACTGGCCTGATCCAACAGGGCTTCTCTTCTGTTCTTATGTGACACAGAGTGTTGGACTGGAGGGGCCATTGGCCTGATCCCACAGGGCTTCTCTTATGTTCTTATGTGACACAGAGTGTTGGACTGGAGGGGCCACTGGCCTGATCCAACATGGCTTCTCTTATGTTCTTATGTGACACAGAGTGTTGGACTGGAGGGGCCATTGGCCTGATCCAACAGGGCTTCTCTTATGTTCTTATGTGACACAGAGTGTTGGACTGGATGGGCCACTGGCCTGATCCAACAGGGCTTCTCTTATGTTCTTATGTGACACAGAGTGCTGGACTGGAGGGGCCACTGGCCTGATCCAACATGGCTTCTCTTATGTTCTTATGTGACACAGAGTGTTGGACTGGAGGGGCCACTGGCCTGATCCAACAGGGCTTCTCTGATGTTCTTATGTGACACAGAGTGTTGGACTGGAGGGGCCACTGGCCTGATCCAACATGGCTTCTCTTATGTTCTTATGTGACACAGAGTGTTGGACTGGATGGGCCACTGGCCTGATCCAACAGGGCTTCTCTTATGTTCTTATGTGACACAGAGTGTTTGACTGGAGGGGCCATTGGCCTGATCCAACATGGCTTCTCTTATGTTCTTATGGCCCAGCCCAACAAGGTTTCATTTATGTCAGATCCGGCCCTCTTAACAAATGAGTTCGACACCCCTGGCTTAGAGAGGCCATCGCTCCTCCTGGAGCCTGCAAGTTGCAGCGCGTCGCCTTTTGGCCTGCGCTTCTCGCCTCCCCAGAGATCCTGCAGCCCCACCCCAGCTGCTCCCGCTGCCACCGGGGGCTCCAGGCTGTGCGCCGCCGCGCTTGCTGTTGGTGTTAATGAGGGGCGGCTGTTGCTCTCTCACCTCTGGGGCTGCAGCCAAGGGCCGGACTCATTAGCGCCCCGCTGCCTTTCATTAGCGGCAATTAAAGCGCTCCCAGGCCCGCCCATGCGCTTCCCTGCGCCGCCTGCCCCGGCGCGCGGTGCAGGCTCAAGGCCGCCAGGGGGCAGCAGAAGCCAACAAGTGGGACTCCGGGCGTGGAGCTGGTTTTAGCAGGGTTTGTAGGGTCCCTGGTTGCCAATCCCCAGGCGGGTTCTTCCAGCACTAAAAGGGAATTGCAGGTGACAGATTAAGGCGCACTCACAAACAACTGCACAGAATTACTCGCACACTCACATTTACTAAATTCTCTGAAACGCTTGGGACTCTTTAGCTTGGAGAAACGTCGACTGCGGGGTGACATGATAGAGGTCGACAAGATAATGCATGGGATGGAGAAAGTAGAGAAAGAAGTACTTTCCCCCCTTTCTCACAATACAAGAACTCGTGGGCATTCGATGAAATTGCTGAGCAGACAGGTTAGAACAGATAAAAGGAAGTCCTTCTTCACCCAAAGGGTGATTAACGTGTGGAATTCACTGCCACAGGAGGTGGTGGCGGCTACAAGCATAGCCAGCTTTAAGAGGGGATTGGATAAAAATATGGAGCAGAGGTCCATCAGTGGCTATTAGCCACAGTGTGTGTGTGTGTATATAAATTGACGCTGTGTGACACAGAGTGTTGGACTGGATGGGCCATTGGCCTGATCCAACATGGCACCTCTTATGTTCTTATGTGACACAGAGTGTTGGACTGGATGGGCCATTGGCCTGATCTAACATGGCTTCTCTTATGTTCTTATGTTCTTCTAATTTACATTAGCATAAACATATACTTACAACAACGTGCTGCATTCAGAAAATAAATAAAAATATCAATTTCCTTCCTTCCTTCCTTCCTTCCTTCCTTCCTTCCTTCCTTCCTTCCTTCCTTCCTTCCTTCCTTCCTTCCTTCCTTCCTTCCTTCCTTCCTTCCTTCCTTCCTTCCTTCCTTCCTTCCTTCCAGCTCTCTAACATTTGATGTTCATGTCTTGTGGCTTTAGGGTTGCCAAGTCCAATTCAAGAAAGATCTGGGGACTTTGGGTGTGTGTGTGTGTGTGTGGAGCCAGGAGACATTGGGGGTGGAGCCAGGAGCAAGGTTGGGACAAGCACCATTGAACTCCAAAGGAAGTTCTGACCGTCACATTTAAAGGGACCGCACACCCTTTAGATGCCTTCCCTCCATTGGAAAAATGAAAGGAGAGGGGCACCTTCTGTTGGGACTCATAGAATTGGACTCCCTGGTCCAATCCTTTTGAAACTTGGAGGGTATTTTGGGGAGAGGTACTGGATGCTACGCTGAAAATTTGGTGCCTCTATCTCAAAAAACCGCCCCTCCAGAGCCCCAGATACTGATGGATCAATTCTCCATTATACCCTATGAGAATGGGTCTCCATAGGGAATAATGGAGTGCCCAGCAGACATTTCCCACCCCTCGCCCTGCTTTCTGATGACCCTGAAGCAGGAGGAGGGCCTCCAAACTGGGGGATCCCCTGCCCCCACCTGGGGATTGGCAACCCTGTGTGGCTCTCAAACATCTGATGTGCATTCTATGTGGCTCTTGCATTGAGCAAGTTTGGCCACCCCTGTGTTATACTCTGCTGTGGTACATATGAACATATGAAGTTGTCTTATATTGAATCAGACCCTCAGTCCATCAAAGTCAGTCTTGTCTAATCAGACTGGCAGCAGCTCTCCAGGGTCTCAAGCTGAGATTTTTCACACCTACCTGCCTGGGCCCTTTTGAGCTAGAGATGCTGGGGATTGAACCTGGGACCTTCTGCTTCCCAAGCAGATGCTCTGCCACTGAGCCACCGTCCCTCCCCTGCTCTCCAGGGTCTCAAGCTGAGGTTTTTCACACCTACCTGCCTGGGCCCTTTTGAGCTAGAGATGCCGGGGATTGAACCTGGGACCTTCTGCTTCCCAAGCAGATGCTCTGCCACTGAGCCACTGTCCCTCCCCTGCTCTCCAGGGTCTCAAGCTGAGGTTTTTCACACCTACCTGCCTGGGCCCTTTTGAGCTAGAGATGCCGGGGATTGAACCTGGGACCTTCTGCTTCCCAAGCAGATGCTCTGCCACTGAGCCACCGTCCCTCCCCTGCTCTCCAGGGTCTCAAGCTGAGGTTTTTCACACCTATTTGCCTGGACCTTTTTTTGGAGATGCCAGGGATTGAGCCTGGAACCTTCTGCTTCCCAAGCAGATGTTCTACCACTGAGCCACCGTCCCTCCCCTGCTCTCCGGGGTCTCAAGCTGAGGTTCTTCACGCCTACTCGCCTGGACCCTTTTCAGTTGGAGATGCCGGGGATTGAACCTGGGACCTTCTGTGAGGTGGGTGGAGCTGAGAGGGTTCTCCCAGAAGCTGCCCTTTCAAGGACAGCTCTGCGAGAGCTATGGCTGACCCAAGGCTTACGTTCTGAATAAAACTAAGTCTGTTTTAAAGATGCAACTTGACTTCTATTTTGTTCTACTACTTCAGACCAAGACGGCTGACTACTTGGGTCTGTCTTTCTTTCTGCCTTTCTTCCCTGCCTGTCTTCTTGACTTTCTTTCAGCCTGTCTTTTCTGTCTGTCTGTCTTTCAAGGAAGATCACAAAGTACAGAAGACAAATGAGGTAGCACAGGACAGAACATATAATAAACTTAGCAATAGCACTAGGATTGCAGACCTGGAAAACAAGGGGGAAAAAATCTTTAGGGTTTGTAGAATCTTTCGGGCTCAAGTGCCGTGTTCTACTGGAGAAAGTTTTCCTTCCAGACGTTTCGTTCTGAGCTGCGGAGAACATCCTCAGTGGCGTTGCAGCCGGAGCAGGCGCTCCAGCAGCCCTGGCCCCACTCAATGCACAGCAGCCAAGAAGGTCTGAGCCCCTGCTCCGGCTGCAACGCCACTGAGGATGTTCTCCGCAGCTGAGAACGAAACGTCTGGAAGGAAAACTTTCTCCAGTAGAACACGGCACTTGATCCCGAAAGATTCTACAAACCCTAATGATGTTACCAGCCGTGAAAACCTGAAATCTTGGGAAAATATCTATCTATCTATCTATCTATCTATCTATCTATCTATCTATCTATCTATCTATCTATCTATCTATCTATCTATCTATCTATCTATCATCTAGCCATCATCTAGCCATCATCTATCTATCATCTATCATCTATCATCTATCTATCATCTATCATCTATCATCTATCATCTATCATCTATCAATCTATCATCTATCATCTATCATCTATCTATCTATCTATCTATCTATCTATCTATCTATCTATCTATCTATCTATCTATCTATCTATCTATCTATCTATCTATCATCTACCCACCCACCTATCTATCTATCTATCTATCTATCTATCTATCTATCTATCTATCTATCTATCTATCTATCTATCTATCTATCTTCATCATCATCATCTGATCTAGCATTAGATTTTAGGCGTCAAATGAGCAATTTATTTAATCAATACGATTATTCCTTCCTGCCCAGCTGAAGTCCGGTCCAAGAGTGCCTGTAGAGACTAGCAAAATGTTCGGACTGTATAGGGTTCTCAGCCCCTAACGGGGAATTTCCTGGGAATGAAGGATGGGGAGGGTTTCTTCCACCTTTGATTTTTCTCTCACAACGACCCTGTGTGGTAGGCACGGCCGAGAGAATGAGGCTGACTCAAAGCCACCCAGTAATTTTCATGGGGATTTGAAACTGGTCTGGTGCTTCCTAGTTCCGGCAATCTTAATTACTAGTTAAGAGCCAACACTCCCTTTCTCAGAGGGAAGCTTCAGCTGTCGAAAGCTCATCCCCTGAAACTCCTGACAGTCCCTAGGGCGCACCTGGACTCGAATCCGGCTCTTCTGCCATGGACCAATGAAACTCCTTTTTGTTTCAGAGGCTAGCCATGTTGGCCTGCCACAAAAGAAGAAGAATTACAGATTTATACCACGCCCTTCTCCCTGAATCAGAGACTCGGAGCAGCTTACAATCTCCTCTATCTTCTTCCCCCACAACAGACACCCTGTGAGGTGGGTGGGGCTGAGAGGGCTCTCCCAGCAGCTGCCCTTTCGAGGACAACCTCTGCCAGAGCTAAGGCTGACCCAAGGCCATTCCAGCAGCTGCAAGCAGAGGAGGAAGAAGACTGTGCCGTGTTGACTTTTTAAACATGTAAGCATCATTCTAGTTTGCAAACTCTAGAATTATGTTGACATGTTACAAGGTAAAGTAGATGGACAAGAACATCACTATCCAACGTATTTCTCTTTTAGCTGTACGGACACACTCAAATAGGGACTTTGGTTGCGTATCCCATTATATATATTGAACCCATCTCCCATTGTCATGGACAGACAATCTTGCATTTTGACATACTGCTGTCTTGTTGCTTTCGCATGCTCACGCTACTCAGATCAAAAGTTGGCTCAATTTGTCAATTTTACTATTCTGTCATTGTACCGTTTAACATTCTAAACCACTGGCCTGCAGGATCATTTTACTTCCCTGCCATTGGTTCTTAAATCTGTACCATGAGAGCCAGTTTGGTGTAGTGGTTAAGTGTGTGGTCTCTTATCTGGGAGAACCAGGTTTGATTCCCCACTCCTCCACTTGCACCTGCTGGCATGGCCTTGGGTCAGCCATAGCTCTGGCAGGGGTTGTCCTTGAAAGGGCAGCTGCTGTGAGAGCCCTCCCAGCCCCACCCACCTCACAGGGTGTCTGTTGTGGGGGAGGAAGGTAAAGGAGATTGTGAGCCGCTCTGAGACTCTTCGGAGTGGAGGGCGGGATATAAATCCAATATCTTCATCTACCTCACAGGGTATCTGTTGTGGGGGAGGAAGGGAAAGGAGATTGTGAGCTGCTCTGAGACTCTTCAGAGTGGAGGGCGGGATATAAATCCAATATCTTCATCTACCTCAAAGGGTGTCTGTTGTGGGGGAGGAAGGCAAAGGAGATTGTGAGCCACTCTGAGACTCTTCGGAGTGGAGGGCGGGATATAAATCCAATATCTTCTTCTGGGCCACTGCCTACCAGCTACGTAGGGCTCTGCTCAGCTCTGTATGGCTTTGCTCCCTGTGCCGGATTCCTCCTCTGATGGAGTGTGCTTAGAGAGCACACGAAAGCTGACGTTCTCAATAAAAATGGGTTGCCACTTGACTCCTGCTTTGTTCAACATCAGAAGTGGAGAAAGGGTGGCGCGGGCTTCTCGAGGGGTGAACGAGGGCTGCTGGGGGCGTGGCAAAGCCCCTGGTGGCCGGCCGGCTGCCCGCTCTCCTAATCCAGGGATTGTTATGCAGCTGCACCTGCTATTCAATGGACAAGGTAGGTGGGGAGGAAGAGGGGGAACCCTCAGAAAGGTTCAGGAGCTGCGCTCCTGTGAGCTCCTGCTGAATTCAAGGCCTGGGTATAAATCCAACTTCCTCTTACTCCTCTTCTTCTCCTCCTTCTTCCACTGTCATATTTGGCACCCTCTGGATCTGTCATGCCAAACTAGGGTTGCCAATCCCCAGGTGGGGGCAGGGGATCCCCCGGTTTGGAGGCCCTCCCCCCGCTTCAGGGTCATCAGAAAGCGGGGATGGGGGGGGGGGGATGTCTGCTGGGCACTCCATTATTCCCTACGGAGCCTGATTTCCCTAGGAAGTAATGGAGAATTGACCCGTGGGTACCTAGAGCCCTGGGAGGCTGTTTCTTTGATGCAGAGGCACCAAATTTGCATCTGGCGCCTCTCCCCAAAATACTCCCCAAGTTTCAAAAAGATCGGACCAGGGGGTCCAATTCTATGAGCCCCGAAAGAAGGTGCCCCTATCTATTATTTCCAATGGAGGGACGGCATTTAAAAAGGTATGCCGCGGTCCCTTTCAATGCGATGGCCAGAACTCCCTTTGGAGTTCAACTGTGCTTGTCACAGCCTTGCTTCTGGCTCCACCCCCAATGTCTCCTGGCTCCACCCCCAATGTCTCCTGGCTCCACCCCCAATGTCTCCTGGCTCCACCCCCCAATGTCTCCTGGCTCCACCCCCAATGTCTCCAGGCTCCACCCCAATGTCTCCTGGCTCCACCCCCCAAAGTCACCTGGCTCCACCCCAAAACTCTCCAGATAATAATAATAATAATAATAATAATAATAATAATAATAATAATAATAAAATTATTTATACCCTGCCCTTCCCGCAGAGGCAGGCTCAGGGCGGCTAAAAAAGGCCAACGCCATTCTGGGAATTATTAGGAAGGGAATTGAAAACAAATCAGCCAGTATCATAATGCCCCTGTATAAATCGATGGTGCGGTCTCATTTGGAGTACTGTGTGCAGTTCTGGTCGCCGCACCTCAAAATGGATATTATAGCATTGGGGAAAGTCCAGAGAAGGGCAACTAGAATGATTAAAGGGCTGGAACACTTTCCCTACAAAGAAAGATTGAAACGCTTGGGACTCTTTAGCTTGGAGAAACGTCGACTGCAGGGTGACATGATAGAGGTTTACAAGATAATGCATGGGATGGAGAAAGTAGAGAAAGACGTACTTTTCTCCCTTTCTCACAATACGAGAACTCGTGGGCATTCGATGAAATTGCTGAGCAGACAGGTTAAAACGGATAAAAGGAAGTACTTCTTCACCCAAAGGGTGATTAACATGTGGAATTCACTGCCACAGGAGGTGGTGGCGGCCACAAGCATAGCCACCTTCAAGTGGGGTTTAGATAAAAATATGGAGCAGAGGTCCATCAGTGGCTATTAGCCACAGTGTGTGTGTATATATAATTTTTTTTGCCACTGTGTGACACAGAGTGTTGGACTGGATGGGCCATTGGCCTGATCCAACATGGCTTCTCTTATTATCTTCTATGACACAGAGTGTTGG
>NC_083224.1:8801935-8867981 GCF_032191835.1 Heteronotia binoei
GGTGTCTGTTGTGGGGGAAGTTGGTGAAGGAGAATGTAGGCCGCTCTGAGACTCTGTCTTTGAAAGAGCAGCTTCCTGGGAGAGCTCTCTCAGCCCCACTCATCTCACAGGGTGTCTGTTGTGGGGGAAGAAGGTGAAGGAGAATGTAGGCCGCTCTGAGACTCTGTCTTTGAAAGAGCAGCTTCCTGGGAGAGCTCTCTCAGCCCCACTCATCTCACAGGGTGTCTGTTGTGGGGGAAGAAGATGAAGGAGAATGTAGGCCGCTCTGAGACTCTGTCTTTGAAAGAGCAGCTTCTGGGGAGAGCTCTCTCAGCCCCACCCACCTCACAGGGTGTCTGGTGCGAGAGAGAAAGTTAAAGGAGATTGTAAACAACTCTGAGACTCTGAAATTCGGAGTGCAGGGCAGGATATAAATCCAATGTCATCTTCTTATTACTACACTGTAATACGTAATGAATTATACAACTCACGGCCCGGTTGCTAAGAGGCCACGGACTGGCACTGGTCCACGGACCGGGGGTTGGGGACCTCTGGACTAGATGACCCTGGAGGTCCCTTCCAACTATGATTCATTGCCTTCCACTTCCTTGGTGAGTTGAGCCTGCTTTGCTTCCAAAATCTGGCGGTGCCATGCTGCCTCCCCTCCCAGAGACATGACCGAGGTCTTCAGAATTCTGCTCGAACCCGAGGTCCTCCACAGAAGCTGAAGGGCAGGAGATTCAGGACAGACGCAGGAAGCAGCTTCTTCAAGCAGCTCGTCGTGGAACTGTGGAACTCACCGCCACAGGATGCGGCGACGGCTGCCGGCCTGCTTTAAAAGCTTGCATTGGGAAGATCGGACGAAGGAACTGGAATGGCTGCGTGCGCCCTCTGCATAACGTTTGTTCCTCCACGTAGCACCCTTCCCCATATTTAGAGAACTCTAGTGCTTTTTGCTGCCTGCGCAGTGGGAGCACACGGAAACACGGCCGTGGGGTCAACGTGGTGGGGTGACAGATCAGCTCTCTGGGCAGCCAAGCCAAAGGTTGCTGGGCAGGTAGGGATCGCCCCCCTCCCCTCCGCCCCAGCCCTGCCAAACGGCAGGGGAACGGTCCCTTGGAAACAGCCGAGTAACAGAAGGCCGCATTGATGGGAACAGGCCGGAGCCTCGTCCGGAGGGCAGAGCTGCTGAATAGAAGGCCTGAAGTGACCCACCTGCGAGGGGGTGAACAGAAGGGACAGTGTGAAAAGAATGGAGAGGCCGGAGGGATTCCGCTGGGCCACAAAGGGAGCGGGGGTGGGGGGGAGCTGCAGATGTTTTGGCTTTGGACGACGACGCCCCTCCCCTCTCCAGCTGCCACAGTGGAAACCGTCCTGCCTTGTGTGGCCCGCACAGAGGGGTTTCCCTCCTCCTGTCAGTCACGTCCCCAGTGCGTCCCCCTCCCCGCCCCCCACCCCTCAGCTGCATGGAAGTCAAAGAGAACACAACGGGCATCTTGGGTTGCCCAGCAGGGACACTAGTACAAGCCGGTTGCTTTAGAAATTGCTGGCTGCACAGATTTAAGAATACGGAACGTGTCGAACAATTAAGGTTGACAATTCCCAGGTGGGAAACGAGAAACAACACGCTGTGTTCTTAAGGCGGCGGTTAGGGTTGCCAAGTCCAATTCAAGAAATATCTGAGGACTTTGGGGGTGGGGCCAGGAGACTTTGGGGGTGGAGCCAGGAGACATTGGGGGTGGAGCCAGGAACAAGGGTGTGACAAGCACAATTGAACTCCAAGGGAGTTCTGGCCATCACATTTAAGGGACGGCACGCCTTTTTAAATGCCTTCCTTCCGTAGGAAATAATGAAGGATAGGGGCACCTTCTTTTGGAGCTTGTAGAATCGGACCCCCCTGGTCCAATACTTTTGAAACTTGGGGGGGCATTTTGGGAAGAGGCACTAGATGCTATACTGAAAATTTGGCGCCTCTACCTCAAAAAACAGCCCCCCCCCAGAGCCCCGATACCCGCGGATCAATTCCCCATCATTCCTTATGGGAATTGTTCATGGAGGTGCATAATAGCTGTGGGGGTGGGGCTTCCCCCGCTGGCCAGCTGGCTGGGGGAGGGGGGAAGCCTGTAAAACCAGGGGATCCCCCGCTGGGACCTGGGGATTGGGAAGCCTAGCGGCGGTCCTCAATTCAACCGGTGCGGCGGTTGAATTGAGGACCGCTGCCTTAAGAATATCGTTATCCAGTACGGTTACACGGTGTTACCTGCATCTGGAAGTCATCGATTCAGCAAGGACTGGCACCGTTTATTTCAAACGTCCAGGATTGGATTATTATTTTTTATTCGTATGAACCGTATCAGAACCGGGACTGTTAATGTGAAGAAATCGCTGGGTGAATTGTCTGAAAAAAATGTCTTATGAATACATGTAAATGAATGTGCGTTAAGGACACTGTACGCAGCGTGTTATTTCTTGTTTTGCTATTATCTGACGCTGTGGTTTCCGGTGTGTGTTTAAATCCCCAGGTGGGGGCAGGGGATCCCCCGGTTTGGAGGCTCTCCCCCCATTTCAGGGTCGTCAGAAAGCAGAGGGGGAGGGGAGGGAAAGTCCGCTGGGAACTCTATTATTCCCTATGGCAGGGGTGGCCACCGGTAGCTCTCCAGATGTTTCTTGCCTACAACTCCCATCAGCCCCCAGCCAGCATGGCAAATGGCTGGGGCTGATGGGAGTTGTAGGCAAATAACATCTGGAGAGCTACCGGTGGCCACCCCTGCCCTATGGAGAATGATTTCCATAGGAAATAATGGAGAATTGATCTGCGGGTATCGGGGGCTCAGGGGGGGGGCCCTGTTTTTTAGAGATAGAGGCACCAAATGTTCAGCACAGCATCCAGTGCTTCTCCCCAAACACTCCCCGAGTTTCAGAAACATTGGACCAGGGGGTCCAATCTTATGAGCCCCTCTCCTTCATTGTTTCCTATGGAAGAAAGGCGTTTAAAAAGAAGATATTGGATTTATATCCCGCCCTCCACTCCGAAGAGTCTCAGAGCGGCTCACAATCTCCTTTCCCTTCCTCCCCCAAGACAGACACCCTGTGAGGCGGGTGGGGCTGAGAGGGCTCTCACAGCAGCTGCCCTTTCAAGGACAACCTCTGCCAGAGCTATGGCTGACCCAAGGCCATTCCAGCAGCTGCAAGTGGAGGAGTGGGGAATCAAACCCGGTTCTTCCAGATAAGAGTCTGCACGCTTAACCATTACACCAAAAAGGCGTGCGGTGCCTTTCAATGTGATGGCCAGAACTCCCTTCGGAGTCCAGTCATGTTTGTCACATCCTTGCTCCTGACTCCACCCCCAATGTCTCCTGGATCCACCCCCAAAGTCCCCAGATATTTCTTGAATTGGGACTTGGTAACCCTATGAACAATTGTCAATTTCACCGAAACCTTCCCCAAGGAGCTACAACCTTCAGTTGTGGGAAAAGGAGGGACTGGCATTCTGGTGCAACCATTCCTTGGACTGTATAAGAATTCATGTGCCGTGTAGAATTTAATATATAAGATATTTCCAGTTATTGTGCTATTTCTTTGATTGATTGGTTTGAGGCCGGGTTTCACGCTTTCAGGAGAGCCAGCTTGGTGTAGCAGTTAAGTGTGCGGACTCCTATGTGCGAGAACCGGGCTTGATTCCCCACTCCTCCACTTGCACCTGCTGGAATGGCCTTGGGTCAGCCAGAGCTCTGGCAGAGGTTGTCCTTGAAAGGGCAGCTGCTGTCAGAGCCCTCTCAGCCCCACCCACCTCACAGGGTGTCTGTTGTGGGGAAAGAAGGTGAAGGAGGTTGTAGGCTGCTCTGAGACTCTGTCTTTGAAATGGCAGCTTCTGGGGAGAGCTCTCTCAGCCCCACCCACCTCACAGGGTGTCTGTTGTGGGGGAGGAAGGTAAAGGAGATTGTGAGCCGCTCTGAGACTCTTTGGAGTGGAGGGCAGGATATATATCCAATATCTTCATCTACCTCACAGGGTGTCTGTTGTGGGGGAGGAAGGTGAAGGAGATTGTAGGCTGCTCTGAGACTCTGTCTTTGAAATGGCAGCTTCTGGGGAGAGCTCTCTCAGCCCCACCCACCTCACAGGGTGTCTGTTGTGGGGGAGGAAGGTAAAGGAGATTGTGAGCCGCTCTGAGACTCTTCGGAGTGGATGGCGGGATATAAATCCAATATCTTCATCTACCTCAGGGGGTGTCTGTTGTGGGGGAGGAAGGGAAAGGAGATTGTGAGCTGCTCTGAGACTCTTCGGACTGGAGAGCAGGATATAAATCCAATATCTTCTTTATCTTCTAGCCTATACCTTTATATCTTTACCTTTTTTGCTGTGATTCTCTTTTTTAGTTGCACAATCCCCAGGTGGGGGCAGGAATCTTCCGGTTTGGAGGCCCTCCCCCTGCTTCAGCATCATCAGAAAGCAGGGGGGGGGGAGGAAATGTCTTCTGGGCACTCCATGATTCCCTATGGAGACCGGTTTCCATAGGGTATAACGGAGAATTGATCTGTTTCGTTTAGTTGATTTGATTTATATCCCTCCCTCCCCGCTGAAGCAGGCTCAGGGTACCTCACAATACACAATAAAGTCACAATTAAACAATTAAATTAAACATTAAATTAAAACAATTTCAACCATTTGGTGTTAATTTCCATTTAGTTAAAGATAGTGTTCAGTGTTCTTACACACTGTGGGTATCTGGGGCTCAGGGGTGGCTGTTTTTGTTTGTTTTTTAGGTAGAGGCACCAAATTTTCAGCATAGCATCATGTGCCTCTCCCCAAAATACCCTCCAACTTTCAAAAGGATTGGACCAGGGAGTCCAATTCTACGAGCCCCCAAAGACAGTGCCCCATCCTTCATTATTTCCAATGGAGGGAAGTCATTTAAAAGGTGTGCTGTCCCTTTAAATGTGATGGCCAGAACTCCCTTTGGAGTCCAATTATGCTTCTCAAAACCATGCTCCTGGCTCCACCCCCCAAAGTCTCCTGGCTCCACCCCCAAAGTCCCCAGATATTTCTTGAATAGGACTAGTCAACCCTAGCACCTTCTGCTGCCCTCTAAGGATCCGATAGGCTCTTCCCTGGCTGACGTGAAAGGAGCAACTCCGGGGAAAAGGAAAACCCCACTCGGTTCAGCCTGACCCAAATTGGTTGTGGATTTGGAAGGAAAGAGCCAGAGCTTCCTTTGCCCAGTACCCTGCATCCCTTGGAGAGATGCCAAGAAAGCATCTTTAATACTGAATGCTAATGTGTTAAGCATGTTTTATTTTAAGTTATTTTTAAAAAATATCTTTGTGTTCGTTTGTGTCCTTTATAAAGTATATATTTCTGCTACCTGGCATTACCTTTTATGACGCTCATGGCCCATAACAAATGAGTTTGACACCCCAGACTTACAGAATTTGGCAGATTAAGCTTTAAGAAATGTTAAAATTGCACTTTTAAATTCTTTTGAATATTTTATTCTGTTTTAAATATTAAACTTATTAATAGCTTTTTAAATTTGGAGTATATGGACCCGTTTTATTAGGTGCAGGTCGAGAACCGTTTTTAATAGAGATTGATTGACTGAACCAAAAGACAAGAAATTCTGGTACTTTCTAGCCCATTCTTCTTGGTTGGCATATACTGAAGCAGTAGTTGGTACCTGACATAAGAACATAAGAGAAGCCCTGTTGGATCAGGCCAGTGGCCCATCCAGTCCAACACTCTGAGTCACAGAAGAACATAAGAGAAGCCCTGTGGGATCAGGCCAATGGCTCCTCCAGTCCAACACTCTGTGTCACATAAGAACATAAGAGAAGCCCTGTTGGATCAGGCCAATGGCCCATCCAGTCCAACACTCTGTGTCACATAAGAACATAAGAGAAGCCCTGTGGGATCAGGCCAATGGCCCATCCAGTCCAACACTCTGTGTCACATAAGAACATAAGAGAAGCCCTGTGGGATCAGGCCAGTGGCCCATCCAGTCCAACACTCTCCAATGGGGCTAGAAGCCCTTCCACTTTGCTCCCCCCACAAGCACCAAGAATACAGAGCATCACTGTCCCAGACATAAGAACATAAGAGAAGCCATGTTGGATCAGGCCAATGGCCCATCCAGTCCAACACTCTGTGTCACATAAGAACATAAGAGAATCCCTGTGGGATCAGGCCAGTGGCCCATCCAGTCCAACACTCTCCAATGGGGCTAGAAGCCCTTCCACTTTGCTCCCCCCACAAGCACCAAGAATACAGAGCATCACTGCCCCAGACATAAGAACATAAGAGAAGCCATGTTGGATCAGGCCAATGGCCCATCCAGTCCAACACTCTGTGTCACATAAGAACATAAGAGAAGCCCTGTGGGATCAGGCCAATGGCCCATCCAGTCCAACACTCTCCAATGGGGCTAGAAGCCCTTCCACTTTGTTCCCCCCACAAGCACCGAGAATACAGAGCATCACTGCCCCAGACAGAGAGTTCCATCAAAACACTATGGCTAATAGCCGCTGATGGACCTCTGCTCCATAAGAACATAAGAGAAGCCATGTTGGATCAGGCCAACACTCTGTGTCACACAGTGGCCAAAAAACCCAAGTGCCATCAGGAGGTCCATCAGTGGGGCCAGGACACTAGAAGCCCTCCCACTGTTGCCCCCCCAGCACCAAGAATACAGAGCATCTCTGCCCCAGACAGAGACTTCCAACAATACGCTAATAGCCCCTGACGGACCTCTGCTCCATATACTAACCAATCCCCTCTTGAAGCTGGCTATGCTTGTAGCCGCCGCCACCTCCTGTGGCAGTGAATTCCACGCGTGAATCACCCTTTGGGTGAAGAAGTACTTCCTTTTAATCCGTTTTAACCCGACTGCTCAGCCATTTCATGGAATGTCCACGAGTTCTCGTATTGTGAGAAAGGGAGGAAAGGACTTGTTTCTCATCCTTCTCCATCCCAGGCATAATCTTGTAAACCTCTATCATGTCACCCCACCGTCAACGTTTCTCCAAGCTAAACAGCCGCAAGCGTTTTAACCTTTCTTCACAGGGAGAGTGTTCCAACCCTTGAATCATTCCAGTTGCCCTTTTCTGCACTTTCCCCTATGCTAGATCTTTTTTGAGGTGCTGTGACCAGAACTGCACACAGTACTCCAAATGAGACCGCACCATCGATTTATACAGGGGCATTATGATACTGGCTGATTTGTTTTCAGTTCCCTTCCTAGTAATTCCCAGCATGGCGTTGGCCTTTTTTATTGTAATCGCACACTGTCTTGACATTTTCAGTGAGTTATCTACCCGGACCCCAAGATCTCTCTCTTGACCAGTCTCTGCCAGTTCACACCCCACCACTGTTGGCATGTCAAGGAGAGCTTTATCCGCCACCCCCACGGAACAGGACAAAGTCTGTCTGAATAGAAAGAGGTGGATTTCGACCAAGGGATCAAACATTACTGGAGAAACTGACCAAAAGGTTTCGGACCGCAAGGCTTACTGGCACCCCCTGCTGGTGAGGAAAAGTTAGAGGCACTCGAGTGCCAACAAACAGGAGTAAACGCAGAATCACAATCAGCCAATTCAAGAACAAAACCAAAGATTTTGGCAATACCGTTTATTTGGGGGGCAACCGAAATGACACAACATTGGCTGGAGAGCCAGTTTGGCGTAGTGGTTACACTAGGAGTCAAGTGGCCCCTTTAAGACCAACCAATTTTTATTTAGAAGCTTTCGTGTGCTCCTAAGCACGCTTCATCAGACGGCTCTTATCTGGGAGAACCAGGTTTGATTCCCCACTCCTCCACTTGCAGCTGCTGGAATAGCCTTGGGTCAGCCAGAGCTCTCTCAGGAGTCGTCCTTGAAAGGGCAGCTGCTGTTAGAGCTCTCTCAGCCCCGCCCACCTCACAGGGTGTCTGTTGCAGGGGGAGAAGATATAGGAGACTGTGAGCCGCTTTGAGTCTCTGATTCAGAGAGAAGGGTAGGGTAGAAATCTGCAGTCTTCTATAAAATAAAAACTCCCTTTTTGGGGAAGGGGGGGAAAGCACCCTTTTTCACTTTTCATGCTTTTTGTATTTCTTTCCCACGATCTTGAGACAGACCTTTGTGCCGGCATTTCAAGCAAGTGTGCCAGCTTTTCGTTTCAACTTGCTGTCAGTGTTATTGTGACGTTATAGCACAGGGGTCGCCAAGCTGTAGCTCAGATGCCAGGCGTGGCTCTTTCACACAAATTGTGTGGCTCCCAAAGCCCCCATGACCCGTTGGCTGGTTCAGAGAAGGCGTTTCTCTCTTTATATCACTTTCCCAAGCCGAGTCAGTCGGCAGCTTGGAGGAGGCTTTAAAGTTGCTTTCTTTCCACCTCTCCCTCCCACCATCTATTTCTGTTGTCCCAGAAGGTCGGATCAGAACCAACAGGTTGAAATCAAGAGTTTCCGGCTCAACGTCAGGAAGAATGTCCTGACAAAGCAGTTCCTCAGTGGGACGGGCTTCCTCGGGAGGTGGTGGGCTCTCCTCCTTTGGAAGATGAAGATATTGGATTTATATCCCGCCCTCCATGCTGAAGAATCTCAGAGCGGCTCACAATCTCCTTTCCCTTCCTCCCCCACAACAGACACCCTGTGAGGTAGATGAAGATATTGGATTTATATCCCGCCCTCCACTCCGAAGAGTCTCAGAGCGGCTCACAATCTCCTTTCCCTTCCTCCCCCACAACAGACACCCTGTGAGGTAGATAAAGATATTGGATTTATATCCCACCCTCCACTCCGAAGAGTCTCAGAGCGGCTCACGATCTCCTTTCCCTTCCTCCCCCACAACAGACACCCTGCAAGGTGGGTGGGACTGGAGAGGGCTCTCCCAGCAGCTGCCCTTTCAAGGACAGAGTCTCAGAATGGCCTACAACCTCCTTTCCCTTCCTCCCCCACAACAGACACCCTGTGAGGTGGGTGGGGCTGAGAGGGCTCTCACAGCAGCTGCCCTTTCAAGGACAACCTCTGCCAGAGCTATGGCTAACCCAAGGCCATTCCAGCAGGTGCAAGTGGAGGAGTGGAGAATCACACCTGGTTCTCCCAGATAAGAGTCCCCACACTTAACTACCACACCAAACTGGCTCTGGAAGTTTTTAAAGAGGCTCGATAAGACAGCCATCTGACAGCAGATCCTGAGGAGGAGGGTGGGAAGGGCTGCACCAGTGCTGAGTTCTCGTGGCCCTTTCTTACATGCCCAGGGAAATGCTGATCGTCACTTTGGAGTCAGACAGCAATCTTTCTCCACGTCACTTTGACAAGGAATCCTGGAGGGTTGTTGCCATCTTCTGGGCCTGGAGGAGTCATTGGGGATGTGTGGGGGAGGTATTTGTGAATTTCCTGCATTGTGCAGGGGGTTGGACTAGATGATCTTGGAGGTCCCTAGAGAGCCAGTTTGCTGTAGTGGTTAAGCGTGCGGACTCTTATCTGGGAGAGCCGGGTTTGATTCCCCACTCCTCCACTTGCACCTGCTGGAATGGCCTTGGGTCAGCCAGAGCTCTCTTATCTGGGAGAACCGGGTTTGATTCCCCGCTCCTCCACTTGCGGCTGCTGGAATGGCCTTGGGTCAGCCAGAGCTCTGGCAGAGGTTGTCCTTGTAAGGGCAGTTTCTGTCAGAGATCTCTCAGCCCCACCTGCCTCACAGGGGGTCTGTTGTGGGGGAGAAAGGAGATTGTGAGCCATTCTGAGGTTCAGGATAGAGGTCAGGGTATAAGTCCAATATCATCATCATCTTCTGATTGAAATGGATGCCATCTGAAACTGTAATTATTGAATTTTAATTGTGAATTGGCTCATTTGATTTTAAACTTTTTGTCTCTGCAATTGTTATATCTTTGATATGACCCACCTGAGCCTGCTTGCAAGGGGTGGGATAAAAATGCGAAGAAACAAAGGAAAGGTCCCCTGTGCAAGCACCAGTCGTTTCCGACTCTGGGGTGACGTTGCTTTCACAATGTTTTCACGGCAGACTTCTTATGGGGTTGTTTGCCTTTGCCTTCCCCAGTCCTCTATGCTTTCCCCCCAGCAAGCTGGGGATTTATTTGATCGACCTCGGAAGGATGGAAGGCTGAGTCAACCTCGAGCCGACTACCTGAAAACCCAGCTTCCGCCGGGGATCGAACTCAGGTCGTGCGCAGAACTTAGGACTGCAGCACTGCAGCTTTAACACTCTGCGCCATGGGGCTCTTGAAGAAACAAAACGAACAAATAAATAAACTTCAGGGAGAAAAGTGGGACGGAAATAAGTGCAAAATGCAAATATAGCCCCTGATTTCTTGGCGGAGGGGGGGAAGGGATGGTTTTCCTCTGTGTTCTCAGACCCGACTCTGAACCCTTTGCAGGAAAACGGTCTCTACCAGCTTCAGGGAATATCTCACAAGGTTTTCCAGTCTTTCGCAAACTGGAATCTGCTCGAGGAGACAGAGAGGCGATCAAGGTGCAAGAACGAATCCGCAGCATTGGTTAGCGCCAGTGGAACTTCTCAGCACCCCCCCCCCCCCACACACACACACATTCCCAGGCATATTGCTTAACCGGCTGTTCTGTCAGTGACCGACAGACGGGCAAGGGCCTAAATTTCCAACCGGTCCTGGCCAACAGAGCGCCCCCCCTCCCCTCCAATCCCAAGAGAAGGCAGTTTTGAACTCAGGCCAGGTGAACTGCCAGCTGCTACACTGATCTCTTGCTCCAAGCCAGACCCTGGCGGGGTGCGTGTGTCTCCCTTTTGACAGCTGGAAGTCTTCGATCTCAACCCTGACCTCCATCAGGGTCTCTCGGGCTTTGTGGCTTTTCACGGCTGGGCTCCGTTTCCTTTTTTTTCACTGGCTGGGGGGCAACCCCAGTGGAAGATCCACCTGTCTCTTATGAAGTTGTCCACAGCACTCGGGTGCACTGAGCGAGAAGGCAGAGGGAATTTTTTTTGGGGGGGGGCAAGTGGGAGGGCTTCTAGAGTCCTGGCTCCACTGGTGGACCTCCTGATGGCGCCTGGTTTATTTGGCCCTTGTGTGACACAGAGTGCTGGACTGGATGGGCCATTGGCCTGATCCAACATGGCTTCTCTTCTGTTCTTATGTGACACAGAGTGTTGGACTGGAGGGGCCACTGGCCTGATCCAACAGGGCTTCTCTTATGTTCTTCTGTGACACAGAGGGTTGGACTGGAGGAGCCACTGGCTTGATCCAACAGGGCTTCTCTTATGTTCTTATGTGACACAGAGTATTGGACTGGATGAGCCATCAGCCTGATCCAACAGGGCTTCTCTTATGTTCTTATGTAACACAGAGTGTTGGACTGAATGGGCCACTGGCCTGATCCAACATGGCTTCTCTGATGTTCTTATGTGACACAGAGTGTTGGACTGGAGGGGCCACTGGCTTGATCCAACATGGCTTCTCTGATGTTCTTATGTGACACAGAGTATTGGACTGGATGAGCCATCGGCCTGATCCAACAGGGCTTCTCTTATGTTCTTATGTAACACAGAGTGTTGGACTGAATGGGCCACTGGCCTGATCCAACATGGCTTCTCTTATGTGACACAGAGTGTTGGACTGAATGGGCCACTGGCCTGATCCAACAGGGCTTCTCTTATGTTTTTATGTGACACAGAGTGTTGGACTGAATGGGCCACTGGCCTGATCCAACATGGATTCTCTGATGTTCTTATGTGACACAGAGTGTTGGACTGGAGGGGCCACTGGCTTGATCCAACATGGCTTCTCTGATGTTCTTATGTGACACAGAATATTGGACTGGATGAGCCATCGGCCTGATCCAACAGGGCTTCTCTTATGTTCTTATGTAACACAGAGTGTTGGACTGAATGGGCCACTGGCCTGATCCAACATGGCTTCTCTTATGTGACACAGAGTGTTGGACTGGAGGGGCCACTGGCCTGATCCAACAGGGCTTCTCTTATGTTCTTATGTGACACAGAGTGTTGGACTGGAGGGGCCACTGGCCTGATCCAACATGGCTTCTCTTATGTTCTTAATTTATTTTATTCAATTTATATCCTGCCGTCCCTGCAAAAGCAGGCTCAGGCCGGCTTACACAGAACATACATGGAACATAGAACTGCATAAAAATATAAAAAGATACAGAAAACATTAAACCGTTCCAGGTGCTATAATGATCTTTCAATTTTCTATTTGTTATTCCATCTGGATTTTCTACAGAAAGATCGGCCTTAGGTTCATATTCAAGGTTACCCAGCTGTTTCGGAGCCTGTTGCAGCCTGTGACCTTAATTTACAAATGCCTGGTGGAAAAGCCCTGGGGAATGGTGCCCCCCCCCCCAAGCACCAAGAATACAGAGAGCATCACTGCCCCAGACATAAGAGAAGCCATGTTGGATCAGGCCGATAAGAACATAAGAGAAGCCATGTTGGATCAGGCCAATGGCCCATCCAGTCCAACACTCTGTGTCACACAGTGGCAAAAAAATTTATATATATACACACACTGTGGCTAATAGCCACTGATGGACCTGTGCTCCATATTTTATCTAAACCCCTCTTGAAGGTGGCTATGCTTGTGGCCGCCACCACCTCCTGTGGCAGTGAATTCCACATGTTAATCACCCTTTGGGTGAAGAAGAACTTCCTTTTATCCGTTTTAACCTGTCTGCTCAGCAATTTCATCGAATGCCCACGAGTTCTTGTATTGTGAGAAAGGGAGAAAAGTACCTCTTTCTCTACTTTCTCCATCCCATGCATTATCTTGTAAACCTCTATCATGTCACCCCGCAGTCGACGTTTCTCCAAGCTAAAGAGTCTCAAGCGTTTCAACCTTCCTTCATAGGGAAAGTGTTCCAGCCCTTTAATCATTCTAGTTGCCCTTTTCTAGACTTTCTCCAATGCTATAATATCCTTTTTGAGGTGCGGCGACCAGAACTGCACACAGTACTCCAAATGAGACCGCACCATCGATTTACAGGGGCATGATGATACTGGTGGATTTGTTTTCAATTCCCTTCCTAATAATTCCCAGCATGGCGTTGGCCTTTTTTATTGCAAACGCACACTGTATTGCCCATTCAGTCCAACACAGTGGCCAAAAACCCAGGGGCCATCAGGCGGTCCATCGATGGGTAAATGGAATTTATTTTACCAATGGATACAGGGGATAAAGTAGAGGCAATGAATCAGTATGATGTTAATTATTAAGTTAAATCATTTTAAATGCCAAACAGGTGGGTCACAATATAGATGAAAGAAATGTATTTGATTAATAAGATTCCGCAGCCTCTACCCCTTTTTTTAAGAAGATGATGAGGATGATATTGGATTTATATCCCGCCCTCCACTCCGAAGAGTCTCAGAGCGGCTCACAATCTCCTTTCCCTTCCTCCCCCACAACAGACCCCCTGTGAGGTGGGTAGGGCTGGAGAGGGCTCTCACAGCAGCTCACCTTTCAAGGACAACCTCTGCCAGAGCTATGGCTGACCCAAGACCATGCTAGCAGGTGCGAGTGGAGGAGTGGGGAATCAAACCTGGTTCTCCCAGATAAGAGTCCGCACACTTAACCACTACACCAAACTGGCTCTCCAGTTTAAATGTATTTTGTGTAGCATGTGTATTGTTGGTATTTATGTGGGTATAGATATTGGTATGGGGTGTCGTGTGGTGTTTGTACGATCTTGGTGTAAATAAAAGAAATATATGGGGGGGAGGAGGTCCATCAGTGGGGCCAGGACACTAGAAGTTGCCCCCACCCCCGCCAAGCACCAAGAATACAGAGCATCACTGCCCAAGACAGAGAGTTCCAACAATACGCTGTGGCTAATAGCCCCTAATGGACCTCTGCTCCATATGCTTATCCATTCCCCTCTTGAAGCTGGCTATGCTTGTAGCCGCCACCACCTCCTGTGGCAGTGAATTCCACATGTTAATCACCCTTTGGGGGAAGGACTTCCTTTTATCTGTTCTAACCCGACTGCTCAGCAATTTCATGGAGTGCCCACGAGTTCCTGTATTGTGAGGAAGGGAGAAAAGGACTTCTTTCTCTACCTTCTCTATCCCGTGCATAATCTTGTAAACCTCTCATGTCACCCCTCAGTTGATGTTTCTCCAAGCTAGAGCCCCAAGCGTTTTAACCTTTCTTCATAGGGAAAGTGTTCCAAACCTTTAATCATTCTAGTTGCCCTTTTCTGCATTTTCCCCAATGCTATAGGTATCTTTTTTGAGGTGCCCAAATTGTATTCCCAGGCACATAATGGATTGTAAGTACTCCAAAATGAGACCGCACCATCAATTTATACAAGGGCATTATGATACTGGCTGATCTGTTTTCAATTCCCTTCCTAATAATTCCCAGCATAGCGTTGGCCTTTTTAAGGCCAATTTGGTGTAGTGGTGAAGTGTGCAGACTCTTATCTGCGTGAACTGGGTTTGATTCCCCACTCCTCCACTTGCAGCTGGAGGGCCAACAACAGGGCCTTCCCCTGAGAAGAACCTCAGAAGAGCCCTGCTGGATCAGACTAGGAAGGGTCCATCTAGTCCAGCCTCCTGTCCCACACAGTGGCCAGCCAGTTCCTCTGGAGTTCCAACAACAGGGCAGAGTGGCTTAGACCTTCTTAAGAACATCAGAAGACCCCTGCTGGATCAGACCAGTGAGGGTCCATCTAGTTCAGCATCCTGTCTCACACAGTGGCCAAATAGTTCCTCTGGAAGGCCAGCAACAGGGCAAAGAGGCCGAGGCCTTCCCCTGAGAAGAACATAGGAGCCCTGCTGGATCAGACCATTGAGGGTCCATCTAGTCCAGCATCCAGTCTCACAGTGGCCAACCGGTTCCTCTGGAAAGCCAACAACAGTACAATACAGCTTCATGGAAGGGGTCATAGCTGAATGGCAGAGCCTCTGCTTCACACGTGGAAGGTCCCGGGGTCAATCCCTGGCGTCTCCAACGTTATCTGGTGGTAAGTCTGCCCGAGGCCCTGGAGAGCAGCTGCCCGCTTGAGTAGGCAATACTGACCTTGATGGGACTGATGCTCCGAATCCCTTTAAGGCGGCTCCCAACGATCTCCCCGTACTTGGAAGGGAATCACACCCGGGCGGTCCGAGCCCCAACCTGCCCCCCCTCCTCCCCAAGGGGGCCGCGACAGAACCGGAGAACCCCGTTGGTGAGAGCGAGTCCTTCAAGATTTCTTTTTTAATACGAGAAGAAGCAAATCCACAATACAAAATTTAAAAACCATGTCCCCCCCCTCCCCCGTCCTTCCCTCCCTCCCAATTTTATCGCACCGAGACAAATAAGATAAGGGATTGGGTGTCAAAGGCATTTTCGGGGGGGGGGGGGGGGGAGACGCACTTGGCTCCTGCTCCCTCTCTCCCTTTGTGGGAGGGAGGGGGTTGAAGAGCATTGC
Organism: Heteronotia binoei; assembly: GCF_032191835.1. Taxonomy (NCBI): domain Eukaryota; kingdom Metazoa; phylum Chordata; class Lepidosauria; order Squamata; family Gekkonidae; genus Heteronotia; species Heteronotia binoei. Next base: position 8,817,306 of record NC_083224.1, read on the forward strand.
GCAGGCAGGTCCACGGGCAACGATGCCACTCCCACGTGCCCCCGCCCCGCTTTGAAGCTCTTCGGGCAGACGTACGGGTACAAATACACACAGCCGTTAACACATTCTGTTTTCGCCTTGGGGGGAAAAAAAATCACTTGCGATGGGGAGAAAGGCGGGGGGAGGGGGGGGGAGCAGACAAAAGCCCAGCCCGGCTGAGCCGCCTTCAGGTCACTTTTCCTTTTTCTCCAGCTCCGTCTTCCCTTCTTTGGCATCCTCTGGCATCTCCTTGGGGGTGGCGTGCTCCTCGTAGCTGGAAGGCGAGAAGAGAAGAGAGGCGGAGGGGTGAGGAGCAAAGTTCCCTCTGAGCCGCAGAGCCCTGCGAGCAGGTATTCTACTCTGTGAGTGGCTGAACATAGGAACATATGAAGCTGCCTCATACTGAATCAGACCCTGGGTCCATCAAAGTCAGTCTTGTCTACTCAGACTGGCAGCCGCTCTCCAGGGTCTCAAGCTGAGGTTTTTCACACCTATTTGCCTGGACCTTTTTGATTTGGAGATGCCGGGGATTGAACCTGGGACCTTCTGCTTACCAAAAATACAAAGGAAGTCCAGGGGTTGCTACGCAGGCAATGGGAAACCACCTCTGCTCTTCCGCCCCAACCTGGATGACCTAAGCTAGCCTGATCTCAATAGAGGGAGGGACGGAGGCTCAGCGGTAGAGCATTGACTTGGTAAGCAGAAGGTCCCAGGTTCAATTCCCGGCATCTCCATCTAAAAAGGGCCCTAGCAAGTAGGCGTGAAAAACCTCAGCTTGAGACCCTGGAGAGCCACTGCCAGTCTGAGTAGACAAGACTGACTTTGATGGACCCAGGGTCTCATTCAGTGTAAGGCAGCTTCATCTGCTCATGTCCACAAAGGCCTCGTGGTCTTAGGGATCTGCTCTTGCTGCAGTTGGGGTGGAAGATGAAAGCACAGATGGGGGGGGGGGGGGGATGGTAGCTCAGTGGTAGAGCATCTGCTTGGCGAGCAGGAGGTCCCAGGTTCAATCCCCGGCACCTCCAACTCAAAAGGGTCCAGGCAAATAGGCGTGAAAAACCTCAACGAGACCCTGGAGAGAAGGGGAGGGGCGGTGGCTCAATGGTAGAGCATCTGCTTGGTAAGCAGAAGTTCCTGGGTTCAATCCCTGGCATCTCCAACTAAAAAGGGTCCAGGCAAGTAGGCGTGAAAAACCTCAGCTGGAGACCCTGGAGAGCAGGGGAGGGAGGGTGGTTCAATGGTAGAGCATCTGCTTGGTAAGCAGAAGGTTCCAGGTTCAATCCCCGGCATCTCCAACTAAAAAGGGTCCAGGCAAGTAGGCGTGAAAAACCTCAACTTGAGACCCTGGAGAGCAGGGGAGGGATGGTGGCTCAATGGTAGAGCATCTGCTTGGTAAGCAGAAGGTCCCAGGTTCAATCCCCGGCATCTCCAACTCAAAAGGGTCCAGGCACGGAGGTGTGAAAAACCTCAGCTTGAGACCCTGGAGAGCAGGGGAGGGACAGTGGCTCAGTGGTAGAGCATCTGCTTGGTAAGCAGAAGGTCCCAAGTTCAATCCCTGGCATCTCCAACTAAAAAGGGTCCAGGCAAATAGACATGGAAAACCTCAGCTTGAGACCCTGGAGAGCAGGGGAGGGATGGTGGCTCAATGGTAGAGCATCTGCTTGGTAAGCAGAAGTTCCTGGGTTCAATCCCTGGCATCTCCAGCTCAAAAGGGTCCAGGCAAGTAGGCGTGAAAAACCTCAGCTTGAGACCCTGGAGAGCAGGGGAGGGAGGGTGGCTCAGTGGTAGAGCATCTGCTTGGTAAGCAGAAGGTCCCAGGTTCAATCCCCGGCATCTCCAACTAAAAGGGTCCAGGCAAATAGGCGTGAAAAACCTCCGTTTGAGACCCAGGAGAGCCGCTGCCAGTCTGAGTAGACAATACTGACTTTGATGGACCCAGGGTCTGATTCAGTAGAAGGCAGCTTCAGATGTTGCCCTTGGAATCTAAGCAAGGGCAACCCTGGTTAGTTCTTGGATGGGAGACACACCAAGGAAGCCCAGGGTGGCTACGCAGAGGCAGGCAAGGGCAAAGCCACCTCTGGGCGTCTCTTGCCTTGAAAGCCCCAAGGGATCGCCTAAGTGAGCTGTGACTTGAGGCCAAGAAAGTAATATTCCTCCCTCCTCACCCTTCCCTGCGCTCTACAGGAAACCCCTTACCCCAACCTCCGGTCCGTGACCTGTTAGCAAACCAGGCTGTGAGCTGTATAATTATTTCATGATATATTACAATGTAGTCGTAACAACAACAAAAGAACAATAATATGACATTGGATTTATATCCCATCCTATACTCTGAATCTCGGACTCCCAGAGCAGCCTACAATAGACTATCTTCCCCGCCCCCTGCCCAGTACAGACACCCTGTGAGGTGGGTGGGGCTGAGAGGGCTCTCCCAGCAGCTGCCCTTTCAAGGACAGAGTCTCAGAGCGGCCTACAATCTCCTTTCCCTTCCTCCTCCTCAACAGACACCCTGTGAGGCAGGTGGGGCTGAGAGGGCTCTCCCAGCAGCTGCCCTTTCAAGGACAGAGTCTCAGAATGGCCTACAATCTCCTTTCCCTTCCTCCTCCTCAACAGACACCCTGTGAGGCAGGTGGGGCTGAGAGAGCTCTCCCAGCGGCTGCCCTTTCAAGGACAGAGTCTCAGAGCGGCCTACAGTCTCCTTTCCCTTCCTCCACCTCAACAGACACCCTGTGCGGCAGGTGGGGCTGAGAGAGCTCTCCCAGCAGCTGCCCTTTCAAGGACAGAGTCTCAGAGCGGCCTACAGTCTCCTTTCCCTTCCTCCACCTCAACAGACACCCTGTGAGGCAGGTGGGGCTGAGAGAGCTCTCCCAGCGGCTGCCCTTTCAAGGACAGAGTCTAAGAGCGGCCTACAATCTCCTTTCCCTTCCTCGTCCTCAACAGACACCCTGTGAGGCAAGTGGGGCTGAGAGAGCTCTCCCAGCAGCTGCCCTTTCAAGGACAGAGTCTCAGAGCAGCCTACAATCTCCTTTCCCTTCCTTGTCCTCAACAGACACCCTGTGAGGCAGGTGGGGCTGAGAGAGCTCTCCCAGCGGCTGCCCTTTCAAGGACAGAGTCTCAGAGCGGCCTACAGTCTCCTTTCCCTTCCTCCACCTCAACAGACACCCTGTGAGGCAGGTGGGGCTGAGAGAGCTCTCCCAGCAGCTGCCCTTTCAAGGACAGAGTCTCAGAGCGGCCTACAGTCTCCTTTCCCTTCCTCCATCTCAACAGACACCCTGTGAGGCAGGTGGGGCTGAGAGAGCTCTCCCAGCGGCTGCCCTTTCAAGGACAGAGTCTAAGAGCGGCCTACAATCTCCTTTCCCTTCCTCGTCCTCAACAGACACCCTGTGAGGCAAGTGGGGCTGAGAGAGCTCTCCCAGCAGCTGCCCTTTCAAGGACAGAGTCTCAGAGCGGCCTACAGTCTCCTTTCCCTTCCTCCACCTCAACAGACACCCTGTGAGGCAGGTGGGGCTGAGAGAGCTCTCCCAGCGGCTGCCCTTTCAAGGACAGAGTCTCAGAGCGGCCTACAATCTCCTTTCCCTTCCTCGTCCTCAACAGACACCCTGTGAGGCAGGTGGGGCTGAGAGAGCTCTCCCAGCAGCTGCCCTTTCAAGGATAAAGTCTCAGAGCGGCCTACAGTCTCCTTTCCCTTCCTCCCCCACAACAGAAACCCTGTGAGGTGGGTGGGGCTGAGAGGGCTCTTCCAGAAGCTGCCCTTTCAAGGACAGAGTCTCAGAGCAGCCTACAATCTCCTTTCCCTTCCTCGTCCTCAACAGACACCCTGTGAGGCAGGTGGGGCTGAGAGAGCTCTCCCAGCAGCTGCCCTTTCAAGGATAAAGTCTCAGAGCGGCCTACAGTCTCCTTTCCCTTCCTCCCCCACAACAGAAACCCTGTGAGGTGGGTGGGGCTGAGAGGGCTCTCCCAGCGGCTGCCCTTTCAAGGACAGAGTCTCAGAGCGGCCTACAATCTCCTTTCCCTTCCTCCTCCTCAACAGACACCCTGTGAGGCAGGTGGGGCTGAGAGAGCTCTGCCAGCAGCTGCCCTTTCAAGGACAGAGTCTCAGAGCGGCCTACAATCTCCTTTCCCTTCGTCCTCCTCAACAGACACCCTGTGAGGCAGGTGGGGCTGAGAGAGCTCTCCCAGCAGCTGCCCTTTCAAGGACAGGCTCAGAGCGGCCTACAATCTCCTTTCCCTTCCTCCTCCTCAACAGACACCCTGTGAGGCAGGTGGGGCTGAGAGAGCTCTCCCAGCAGCTGCCCTTTAAAGGACAGAGTCTCAGAGCGGCCTACAGTCTCCTTTCCCTTCCTCCTCCTCAACAGACACCCTGTGAGGCAGGTGGGGCTGAGAGAGCTCTCCCAGCAGCTGCCCTTTCAAGGACAGAGTCTCAGAGCGGCCTACAGTCTCCTTTCCCTTCCTCCCCCACAACAGACACCCTGTGAGGCAGGTGGGGCTGAGAGAGCTCTCCCAGCAGCTGCCCTTTCAAGGACAGAGTCTCAGAGCGGCCTACAGTCTCCTTTCCCTTCCTCCACCTCAAAAGACACCCTGTGAGGCAGGTGGGCCTGAGAGAGCTCTCCCAGCAGCTGCCCTTTCAAGGACAGAGTCTCAGAGCGGCCTACAGTCTCCTTTCCCTTCCTCCCCCACAACAGACACCCTGTGAGGCAGGTGGGGCTGAGAGAGCTCTCCCAGCGGCTGCCCTTTCAAGGACAGAGTTTCAGAGCGGCCTACAGTCTCCTTTCCCTTCCTCCACCTCAAAAGACACCCTGTGAGGCAGGTGGGGCTGAGAGAGCTCTCCCAGCAGCTGCCCTTTCAAGGATAAAGTCTCAGAGCGGCCTACAGTCTCCTTTCCCTTCCTCCCCCACAACAGAAACCCTGTGAGGTGGGTGGGGCTGAGAGGGCTCTCCCAGCGGCTGCCCTTTCAAGGACAGAGTCTCAGAGCGGCCTACAATCTCCTTTCCCTTCCTCCTCCTCAACAGACACCCTGTGAGGCAGGTGGGGCTGAGAGAGCTCTGCCAGCAGCTGCCCTTTCAAGGACAGAGTCTCAGAGCGGCCTACAATCTCCTTTCCCTTCGTCCTCCTCAACAGACACCCTGTGAGGCAGGTGGGGCTGAGAGAGCTCTCCCAGCAGCTGCCCTTTCAAGGACAGGCTCAGAGCGGCCTACAATCTCCTTTCCCTTCCTCCTCCTCAACAGACACCCTGTGAGGCAGGTGGGGCTGAGAGAGCTCTCCCAGCAGCTGCCCTTTAAAGGACAGAGTCTCAGAGCGGCCTACAGTCTCCTTTCCCTTCCTCCTCCTCAACAGACACCCTGTGAGGCAGGTGGGGCTGAGAGAGCTCTCCCAGCAGCTGCCCTTTCAAGGACAGAGTCTCAGAGCGGCCTACAGTCTCCTTTCCCTTCCTCCCCCACAACAGACACCCTGTGAGGCAGGTGGGGCTGAGAGAGCTCTCCCAGCAGCTGCCCTTTAAAGGACAGAGTCTCAGAGCGGCCTACAGTCTCCTTTCCCTTCCTCCACCTCAACAGACACCCTGTAATGCAGGTGGGGCTGAGAGAGCTCTCCCAGCAGCTGCCCTTTCAAGGACAGAGTCTCAGAGCGGCCTACAGTCTCCTTTCCCTTCCTCCCCCACAACAGACACCCTGTGAGGCAGGTGGGGCTGAGAGAGCTCTCCCAGCAGCTGCCCTTTAAAGGACAGAGTCTCAGAGCGGCCTACAGTCTCCTTTCCCTTCCTCCACCTCAACAGACACCCTGTAATGCAGGTGGGGCTGAGAGAGCTCTCCCAGCAGCTGCCCTTTCAAGGACAGAGTCTCAGAGCGGCCTACAATCTCCTTTCCCTTCCTCCCCCACAACAGACACCCTGTGAGGCAGGTGGGGCTGAGAGAGCTCTCCCAGCAGCTGCCCTTTAAAGGACAGAGTCTCAGAGCGGCCTACAGTCTCCTTTCCCTTCCTCCCCCACAACAGACACCCTGTGAGGCAGGTGGGGCTGAGAGAGCTCTCCCAGCAGCTGCCCTTTAAAGGACAGAGTCTCAGAGCGGCCTACAGTCTCCTTTCCCTTCCTCCCCCACAACAGACACCCTGTGAGGCAGGTGGGGCTGAGAGAGCTCTCCCAGCAGCTGCCCTTTAAAGGACAGAGTCTCAGAGCGGCCTACAGTCTCCTTTCCCTTCCTCCCCCACAACAGACACCCTGTGAGGCAGGTGGGGCTGAGAGAGCTCTCCCAGCAGCTGCCCTTTAAAGGACAGAGTCTCAGAGCGGCCTACAGTCTCCTTTCCCTTCCTCCCCCACAACAGACACCCTGTGAGGCAGGTGGGGCTGAGAGAGCTCTCCCAGCAGCTGCCCTTTAAAGGACAGAGTCTCAGAGCGGCCTACAGTCTCCTTTCCCTTCCTCCCCCACAACAGACACCCTGTGAGGCAGGTGGGGCTGAGAGAGCTCTCCCAGCAGCTGCCCTTTAAAGGACAGAGTCTCAGAGCGGCCTACAGTCTCCTTTCCCTTCCTCCCCCACAACAGACACCCTGTGAGGTGGGTGGGGCTGAGAGGGCTCTCACAGCAGCTGCCCTTTAAAGGACAGAGTCTCAGAGCGGCCTACAGTCTCCTTTCCCTTCCTCCCCCACAACAGACACCCTGTGAGGCAGGTGGGGCTGAGAGAGCTCTCCCAGCAGCTGCCCTTTAAAGGACAGAGTCTCAGAGCGGCCTACAGTCTCCTTTCCCTTCCTCCCCCACAACAGACACCCTGTGAGGCAGGTGGGGCTGAGAGAGCTCTCCCAGCAGCTGCCCTTTAAAGGACAGAGTCTCAGAGCGGCCTACAGTCTCCTTTCCCTTCCTCCCCCACAACAGACACCCTGTGAGGCGGGTGGGGCTGAGAGGGCTCTCCCAGCGGCTGCCCTTTCAAGGACAGAGTCTCAGAGCGGCCTACAATCTTTTTTATCTTCCCCCCACCCCAAACAGACACCCTGTGAGCAGTGTTCCCCCTAAGCTGAGTTAGCGGGAGCCGGCTCACAGATTTTCAGCCTCCAGCTCACGCATTTTTGTCTTAGCTCAGGAAGGATGACCCCAGAGCACACTCATTGATGCAGTAGCTCATAACTTTAATGCCAGCAGTTCACAATTTTATTGCCAGTAGCTTACAAGGTAGAATTTTTACTCACAAGACTCTGCAGCTTAGAGGAAACATTGCCTGTGAGGCGGGTGGGGCGGAGAGAGCTCTCCCAGCAGCTGCCCTTTTGAGGACAGAGTCTCAGAGCGACCCACAACCTCCTTTATCTCCCCCTCCCCCCACAACAGACACCCTGTGAGGTGGGTGGGGCTGAGAGAGCCCCGGCAGAAGCCGCCCTTTCAAGGACAGCTCTGCCAGAGGGACGGCTGACTCCAGGCCATTCCAGCAGCTGCAAGTGGGGGAGTGGGGAATCGAACTCGGTTTTCCCAGATAAAAGTCCACGCACTTCACCACCACACCAAAGTAATAGAAATAAAGTGCACAGTTGTATCATCCCAAAACCATCGCGCCCCCCAGTCTATGGAAAAATTATCTGCCACAAAGCCAGTCCCTGGTGCAAAAAGGCCCAGATAGCAACCACTGCCAAATCCGTCTTTTTCCACCTTAGGCGGGCGAGGCAGTTGGCTCCCTTCCTGGAGCGCAATGACCTAGCAACAGTGTTCCATACAACGGTCACCTCGAGGCTAGACTACTGTAATGCTCTCTACATGGGGCTGCCCCTGTGCCGAACCCGGAAACTGCAGCTAGTGCAGAATGCAGCAGCCAGACTGCTATAGGGCCTACCTCGGTGGGAACATGTACAGCCTAGGCTGCGGGAGCTGCATTGGCTGCCAATTATTTACCGAGTTCGTTACAAGGTGCTGGTTATTACCTTTAAAGCCCTATATGGCCGAGGACCTGCCTACCTTAGGGACCGCCTCTCTCCATATGTTCCCCAGAGAGCACTGCGATCCAGCTCACAAAACCTTCTGGAAGTACCTGGGCCAAAGGAGGCCAAACGAAAAATAACCAGAGAACAGGCCTTCTCTATAAAAGCACCCCAATGGTGGAACCAGCTGCCGGAAGAGGTGCGGGCCCTGCGGGACATTAGCCAATCCCGTAGGGCGTGCAAAACTGCCCTCTTCCGGCTAGCCTTAAGAACATAAGAGAAGCCATGTTGGATCAGGCCAATGGCCCATCAAGTCCAACACTCTGTGTCACACAGTGGCAAAAAATGTTATATACACACATACACTGTGGCTAATAGCCACTGATGGACCTCTGCTCCATATTTTTATCTAAATCCCTCTTGAAGGTGGCTATACTTGTGGCCGCCACCACCTCCTGTGGCAGTGAATTCCACATGTTAATCACCCTTTGGGTGAAGAAGTACTTCCTTTTATCCGTTTTAACCTGTCTGCTCAGCAATTTCATCGAATGCCCACGAGTTCTTGTATTGTGAGAAAGGGAGAAAAGTACTTCTTTCTCTACTTTCTCCATTCCATGCATTATCTTGTAAACCTCTATCATGTCTCCCCGCAGTCGACGTTTCTCCAAGCTAAAGAGTCCCAAGCGTTTCAACGTTTCTTCATAGGGAAAGTGCTCCAGCCCTTTAATCATTCTAGTTGCCCTTCTCTGCACCTTCTCTAAAGCTATAATATCCTTTTTGAGGTGCGGCGACCAGAACTGCACACAGTACTCCAAATGAGTACTGCCGGAAGAGGTGCCGGAAGAGGTGCGGGCCCTGCGGGACATTAGCCAATCCCGTAGGGCGTGCAAAACCGCCCTCTTCCGGCTAGCCTTCCAAGATGGAACCTGAAATGAACACCACGCCATCACTTACATCAACAATCGAGATAGCAATACGATGAGATTATTTTAGATTGATTTTAGACTTTTGTGTTATGTAAATTTAATGGTAAATTTTAAATAGTACAGAAATGTATAATTGTTTTGTTTAACATGGCTTTTGCCACACTCTGTAAGCCGCCCTGAGCCTGCCTCGGTGGGGAGGGCAGGGTATAAATAAAATTTTTTTATTATTATTATTATTATTATTAAAAAAGGTCGGGGACTGCTGCCTTACAGGACTGGTCTTGTAACTCAATCTGGCTCAGCAGTCTGTCCACGCCACAACCGGCTTCACTGCCTGGCTGGCTAAGCTTCTGAGAAGCTCCCTTTCTTTTTTCCCAAAAAATTTCCGGAAATTTTACATCTCTACGCCGCGTTCTCTCGCAGTGGCACACCCCTCCTTCCCGTCAGCCCAGCTACTGAAGACGGGCACTAAGCTCCCCGCCCTCCCTCCCCCCTCTTATTCCGGCAAGATGCCAGCGAGTGAGAGCCCCTACCTGGGCAGAGAGACACAGAGAGACAGGCAGGCAGGCAGGGCGTGGCCCGGCCCCGGGGCTACATGGCGCTCGGCGTTTGCTGCCGACGTCTGTGGGCACAGGGCAGCGTCTGCTGCATGGAATCAGCCAGGCTGGCCGGAGACCCGGAGACGTTAGGGAAGTGGGTGAGCCGCGGGGTGTGGGGCAAGATTTCGGCGGAAGATTCGTAGCTGCAGGAGAGACACAGACAGGGCAGGAAGGCGAGAGAGGGAGAGGGGACAGAAGAGAAGGAGGTTTGAGATTGGCAGAACCTGCAAGCGGAGAGTGAGCGTGGGCAGAACTTCTTGGGAGGTGTGTGTGTGTGGTGGGGGAGGGAAGTCTTCTCCTAGCCCACCTGTCCTTCAAGGAGATGGCTCTGCACAGGAAGATTTAGGGATGTGGACAGACGGCCAGTTTGGTGTAGTGGTAAAGTGCGTGAACTCTTATCTGGGAGAACCGGGTTTGATTCCCCACTCCTCCACTTGCAGCTGCTGGAATGGCCTTGGGTCAGCCATAGATTTCTTATCTGGGAGAACTGGGTTTGATTCCCCACTCCTCCACTTGCAGCTGCTGGAATGGCCTTGGGTCAGCCATAGATTTCTTATCTGGGAGAACCGGGTTGGATTCCCCACTCCTCCACTTGCAGCTGCTGGAATGGCCTTGGGTCAGCCGGAGCTATTGCAGGAGTTTTCCTTGAAAGGGCAGCTGCTGTGAGAGCTCTCTGAGCCCCACCCACCTCACAGGGTTGCTGCTGTGGGGGAAGAAGATAAAGGAGTTTGTAAGCTGCTCTGAGATTCGGAGTGGAGGGCAGGATGTAAATCCGACGTAAGAACATAAGAGAAGCCATGTTGGATCAGTCCAAAAGCCCATCCAGTCCAATACTCTTGTGTCATACAGTGGCCAAAAAACCCAAGTGCCACCAGGAGGTCCATCAGTGGGGCTAGAAGCCCTCCCACTGTGCCCCCCCCCAAAAGCACTAAGAATACAGAGCATCACTGCCCCAGAAAGAGAGTTCTAACAATACGCTGTGGCTAAGAGCCACTGATGGACCTCTGCTCCATATGCTTATCCAATCCCCTCTTGAAGCTGGCTATGCTTGTAGCCGCCACCACCTCCTGCAACAGTGAATTCCACGTTAATCACCCTTTGGGTGAAGAAGGACTTCCTTTTACCAGTTCTAACCCGACTGCTCAGCAATTGCATCGAATGCCCACGAGTTCTTGTATTGTGAGAAAGAGAGAAAAGGACTTCTTTCTCTACCTTCTCCATCCCATGCATTATCTTGTAAACCTCTATCATGTCACCCCGCAGTCGACGTTTCTCCAAGCTAAAGAGCCCCAAGCATTTTAACCTTTCTTCAAAGGGAAAGTGTTCCAACCCTTTAAACATTCTAGTTGACTTTTTCCCACCATGCTTCGCCAGCAGTTAAGCTCTCTGCTTCCCCTAGAGGGGATCTGCAGAACTATGCCCTAAACTAGAAGAAAGTCCCACCTATCAATTTACAGTCCTATTCCCAAATCCAAGATGAGGGGCTTCCCATACTTTCTGGACAACTCCCCCTACAGGGTGTGTGTTTTGTAACGCTTTTTCCCTTCCTCCCCCACAACAGACACCCTGTGAGGTAGATGAAGGTATTGGATTTATATCCCGCCCTCCACTCCGAAGAGTCTCAGAGCGGCTCACGATCTCCTTTCCCTTCCTCCCCCACAACAGACACCCTGTGAGGTAGATGAAGATATTGGATTTATATCTCGCCCTCCACTCCGAAGAGTCTCAGAGCGGCTCACAATCTCCTTTCCCTTCCTCCCCCACAACAGACACCCTGTGAGGTAGATGAAGGTATTGGATTTATATCCCGCCCTCCACTCCGAAGAGTCTCAGAGGGGCTCACAATCTCCTTTCCCTTCCTCCCCCACAACAGACACCCTGTGAGGTAGATGAAGGTATTGGATTTATATCCTGCCCTCCACTCCGAAGAGTCTCAGAGCGGCTCACAATCTCCTTTCCCTTCCTCCCCCACAACAGACACCCTGTGAGGTAGATGAAGATATTGGATTTATATCCCGCCCTCCACTCCGAAGAGTCTCAGAGGGGCTCACAATCTCCTTTCCCTCCTTCCCCCACAACAGACACCCTGTGAAGTGGGTAGGGCTGAGAGGGTTTAAATCTGCAGTCTTCTTCTTCCCCACTCCTCCTCTTGCAGCTGCTGGAATGGCCTTGAGTCAGCCATAGCTATTGAACATATGAACATATGAAGCTGCCTTATACTGAATCAGACCTTTGGTCCATCAAAGTCAGTATTGTCTTCTCAGACTGGCAGCAGCTCTCCAGGGTCTCAAGCTGAGGTTTTTCACACCTATTTGCCTGGACCCATTTTTGGAGATGCCAGGGATTGAACCCGGGACCTTCTGCTTCCCAAGCAGATGCTGTGCCACTGAGCCACCATCCCTCCCTATTGCAGGAGTTGTCCTTGATGGGGCAGCTTCTGTCCGAGCTCTCTCAGCCCCACCCACCTCACAGGGTGTCTGTTGTGGGGGGAGAAGATATAGGAGATTGTGAGCCACTCCGAGTCTCTGATTCAGAGAGAAGGGCGGGGTTTAAACCTGCAGTCGTCTTCGTCTTTTCTGTGGCCAGTGCGGGATTTGGGCTCGCTGTCGCCCTTGCCGAGCGGCTTGACTGCTATTCTCAAAGCCCCACGCTTCCCCCCCCCCTCCATCCATTCGTGCTTTTCAACACTTTCTCCCCGCCCTCGCCAAATTCTGCCTCTCACATTCTGCTTCCAAAACGCCATCAAAGTCTCGCCGGGCTTCCCCCTGGACCTCCTCCGTAACGCGTCTGCCCGGGTGAAGGTCACGGTGTCTGAGAGGCGTCCAACTGGGTGTCCTTTCCCATCGCAGGCTGTCAGCGCTCCCAGGAACCGGCGGTGCATCAAAGCGACCTGGGACGGAGCCGAGGGATGCTGCGCGACACCTGCCCGGATTCCGGGGAGGGGGAGGCCTCCGCTCCACAAAGCAGATACGCTTTTATCGGGCTCTGTGGCTTCCTGGCCCCCTCCCTCCACATTCCAAAGCACCTTCAAGGTGCCCAGGGCTCACGTTCCCACCGCCCCCCCCGCTTCCTGGAGCAGGGCGCCCTCGGCAGCCAAAGCGAGCAGGCTGGCTTTCACCACCGGCCGCTGTCGGACACCTGCCGCTCCCGCCCTACTTGACCCTTTGGCTGATGGGCTGGCTGTTGCGGCTGTTCCAAGGAGGGCCCTGTACGCCGGAATCGACTCACGGCGGTGAGATCGGAGCGTGTGCCGGTTTGCCCTGCTCACCGCCGAGAGCACGCTTGGGGGAGGGGGGGGGCCTCCTGCAGTGCCCACGGTTGAAAGGTAGAAGAAGACGACGATGAAGGGGGAGAAGCAAAAAGAGGAGAAAAAAGGAGAAAGAGAAGAAAAAACAGAAGAAAGAGGGGGAGAAGGAGAAGAAGAGAAAAAATAGGAGGAAAAGGAGGAGGAAAAGAGGAGAAAAAAGAGAAGGGAAGAAAGAGGAGACAAAAGAAAAGGAGAAGATGAAGAAAGAGAAGCAAAAAGAGAAGAAGGAGTAAAATAAAGGAGAAGAGAAATAGAAGAAAAAAGAAAAAGAGGAGGGGAAGGAGAAGAAAGAGAAAAAAGAGGAGAAAAAAGAGGAGAAAAAAGAGAAGAGAAGAAAGAGAAGGAGAAAAAAGAGAAGGCAAAGAAGAAGAAAGAGAAGGAGAAGATATTGGATTTATACCCGCCTTTCACTCTAAATCTCAAAATGGCTTACAATCTCCTTTAACTTCTTCCTCCACAACAGACACCCTGTGAGGTAGGTTTGGCTGAGAGAGCTCTTCCAGAAGCTGCCCTTTCAAGGACAACTCCTCTGAGAGCTATGGCTGACCCAAGGCCATTCCAGCAGCTGCAAGTGGAGGAGTGGGGAATCAAACCCGGTTCTCCAAGATAAGAGTCCATGCACTTAACCACTACCAGGTCTTTTTTGGTAGGAAAACATAAAAAAAGCCATGTTGGATCAGGCTAATGGCCCATCCAGTTCAACACTCTGTGCCACACATGGGCCCATAAGGAGGTCCACCAGCACGGCCAGAACTCCAGAAGCCCTCCCAGTTGCCTCCTAAGCACCAAGAATCCAGAGCATCACTGTCCCAAACATAAGAGAAGCCATGTTGGATCAGGCCAACAGCCCCTCCAGTCCAACACTGTGTCACACAGTGGCCAAAAACCCCAGGTGCCATCAGGAGGTCCACCAGTGGGACCAGGACACTAGAAGCCCTCTCATTGTGCCCCCCCAAGCACCAAGAATACAGAGCATCACTGCTCCAGACAGAGAGTTCCATCTATATGTTGTAACCAACAGCCACACATGGATCTCTGCTCCAGATGTTCATCCAATTCCTTCTAGAAGCTGTCTGCACCCATCAAGGCGGAATTCTGGAAGGGGCTCATGGAAAAAGCTACTTCCAGTCTCTCCAGCCACGCCACAAGCCCACGGCGGGAGAGACCCAAACAGTGCAGGGCTTCTCTCGTGCCAACCTGCCCCAGAGGGTATTTCTCTGCAACAAGTCCCGCCAGCTAAGTCACACCAAATAAGGGAAGACACAGGTGCAACAGACATACAAGCCAAAGAGGGGCAAAGGAGCGAAACGCTGAGGCAAGAGACTTTCACAGAGCGATACCCCTGGACAGAAGGAAGAAGAAACCAAAGAAAAAGCAGAAGAAACAGAAGAGGAGGAGGAGGAAGGGGAAAGAGGAGGAGGAGGAAGAGAAAGAAGAAGGAAGAGGAAGAAGAGATTGGATTTATACCCCACCCTTCACTACCCGAAGAAGAGGAGGAGGTGGAAGAGGAAGAAGAGGAAGAAAAGAAAGAAGGGGAAGAAGAGATTGCATTTATACCCCACCCTTCACTACCCGAAGGAGTCTCAGAGCACCTTACAATCTCCTTTCCCTCCCCCCCCCCTCACAACCGACGCCCTGTGAGGCAGGTGGGGCTGAGAGAGCTCTGACAGAAACTGCTCTTGAGAGGAACAGCTCTGAGAGAACTTGAGACTGACTCAAGGTCACTCCATCAGCTGCATGTGGAGGAGGGGGAATCAAACCTGGTTCTCTCAGACAAGAGTCACTACACCAAACGGGTTCTCAGCTCTGGATCAGCAGGTGTCTGTGGGCATTTTTAGCCTGGCTATGGAAGCCTCGGCAGTTTGGGACCAAGTTCTGGTGGGGTGGGTGGGTGAAATCAGCCTAACACACTATCATCCCACCCTCCCTTTAAGGAGCTGAGGCCACATACAACATTCTCTTTCCCCTCCTGCTATCATAACCATGAGACACAGACCGGCTGCCAGAGAAACTGACTGACCCCAGGTAACTGCAGCTGAGTGGCATTTCAAGCCTGGGTATACCAGATCCCGGTTTGGTACTGAACACTTGAACATGCTGCTAAACCTTAGAGGAAGACTTTCCATAAGCACCTTGGGCTGAGAACAACAGACGAGCCCTGCTGGATCAGACCAGGGAGGGTCCATCTATCAAGCATCCTTTCTCACACAGTGGCCAGCCAGTCCCTCTGAGGCGCCAACAACAAGGCAGAGAGGCCGAGGTCTTCATAAGAACAACAGAAGAGCCCTGCTGGATCAGACCAGGGAGGGTCCACCTAGTCCAGCATCCTTTCTCACACAGTGGCCAGCCAGTTCCTCTGAGGGGCCAACAACAGGGCAGAGAGGCCGAGGCCTTCACAAGAACATCAGAAGAGCCCTGCTGGATCAGACCAGGGAGGGTCCACCTAGTCCAGCCTCCTGTCTCACACAGTGGCCAACCAGTTCCTCTGGAGGGCCAACAACAGGGCAGAGAGGCCGAGGCCTTCACAAGAACATCAGAAGAGCCCTGCTGGATCAGACCAGTGAGGGTCCATATAGTCTAGCCTCCTGTCTCACACAGTGGCCAACCACTGGAGGGCCAACAACAGGGCAGAGAGGCCGAGGCCTTCACAAGAACATCAGAAGAGCCCTGCTGGATCAGACCAGGGAGGGTCCACCTAGTCCAGCCTCCTGCCTCACACAGTGGCCAACCAGTTCCTCTGGAGGGCCAACAACAGGGCAGAGAGGCCGAGGCCTTCACAAGAACATCAGAAGAGCCCTGCTGGATCAGACCAGTGAGGGTCCATATAGTCTAGCCTCCTGTCTCACACAGTGGCCAACCACTGGAGGGCCAACAACAGGGCAGAGAGGCCGAGGCCTTCACAAGAACATCAGAAGAGCCCTGCTGGATCAGACCAGGGAGGGTCCACCTAGTCCAGCCTCCTGTCTCACACAGTGGCCAACCAGTTCTTCTGGAGGACCAACAACAGGGCAGAGAGGCCGAGGCCTTCACAAGAACATCAGAAGAGCCCTGCTGGATCAGACCAGGGAGGGTCCACCTAGTTCAGCCTCCTGCCTCACACAGTGGCCAACCAGTTCTTCTGGAGGGCCAACAACAGGGCAGAGAGGCCGAGGCCTTCACAAGAACATCAGAAGAGCCCTGCTGGGTCAGACCACGGAGGGTCCATCTAGTCCAGCATCCTGTTTCGCACAGAGGCCAACCAGTTCCTCTGGAGGGCCAACAACAGGGCAGAGAGGCCGAGGCCTTCATAAGAACATCAGAAGAGCCCTGCTGGGTCAGACCAGGGAGGGTCCATCTAGTCCAGCCTTCTGTCTCACACAGGAGCCAACCAGTTCCTCTGGATGGCCAACAACAGGGCAGAGAAGCTGAGGCCTTCCTTAGAACATCAGAAGAGCCCTGCTGGATCAGACCAGGGAGGGTCCATCTAGTCCAGCCTCCTGTCTCACACAGTGGCCAACCAGTTCCTCTGGAGGGCCAACAACAGGGCAGAGAGGCTGAGGCCTCCCCCTGAGAAGAACATCAGAAGAGCCCTGTTGGATCAGACCAGGGAGGGCCCATCTAGTCCAGCCTCCTGTCTCACAAAGTGGCCAACCAGTTTCTCTGGAGAGCCGACAACAGGGCATAGAAGCCGAGGCCTTTATAAGAACATCAGAAGAGCCCTGCTGGATCAGACCAGTGAGGGTCCATCTAATCCAGGCTCCTGTCTCACACAGTGGCCAACCAGTTCCTCTGGAGGGCCAACAACAGGGCAGAGAGGCCAAGGCCTTCCTAAGAACATCACAAGAGCCAAGCTGTATCAGACAAGTGAGGTTCTATCTAGTCCAGCCTCCAGTCTCACACAGTGGCCAGCCAGTTCCTCTGGAGGGCCAACAACAGGGCAGAGAGGCCGAGGCCTTCACAAGAACATCAGAAGAGCCCTGCTGGGTCAGACCAGTGGGGGTCCATCTAGTCCAGCCTCCTGTCCAACACAGTGGCCAACCAGTTCCTCTGGAGGGCCAACAACAGGGCAGAGAGGCCGAGGCCTTCACAAGAACATCAGAAGAGCCCTGCTGGATCAGACCAGGGAGGGTCCACCTAGTCCAGCCTCCTGTCTCATACAGTGGCCAACCAGTTCTTCTGGAGGACCAACAACAGGGCAGAGAGGCCGAGGCCTTCATAAGAACATCAGAAGAGCCCTGCTAGATCAGACCAGGGAGGGTCCACCTAGTTCAGCCTCCTGCCTCACACAGTGGCCAACCAGTTCTTCTGGAGGACCAACAACAGGGCAGAGAGGCCGAGGCCTTCACAAGAACATCAGAAGAGCCCTGCTGGATCAGACCAGGGAGGGTCCACCTAGTTCAGCCTCCTGCCTCACACAGTGGCCAACCAGTTCTTCTGGAGGACCAACAACAGGGCAGAGAGGCCGAGGCCTTCATAAGAACATCAGAAGAGCCCTGCTAGATCAGACCAGGGAGGGTCCACCTAGTTCAGCCTCCTGCCTCACACAGTGGCCAACCAGTTCTTCTGGAGGGCCAACAACAGGGCAGAGAGGCCGAGGCCTTCACAAGAACATCAGAAGAGCCCTGCTGGGTCAGACCACGGAGGGTCCATCTAGTCCAGCCTCCTGTCTCACACAGTGGCCAACCAGTTCCTCTGGAGGGCCAACAGCAGGGCAAAGAGGCCAAGGCCTTCATAAGAATAGCAGAAGAGCCCTGCTGGGTCAGACCAGGGAGGGTCCATCTAGTCCAGCCTCGTGTCTCACACAGTGGCCAGCCAGTCCCTCTGGAGGGCCAACAACAGGGCAGAGAGGCTGAGGCCTTCATAAGAACATCAGAAGAGCCCTGCTGGATCAGACCAGGGAGGGTCCATCTAATCCAGCCTCCTGCCTCACACAGCGGCCAACCAGTTCCTCTGGAGGGCCAACAGCAGGGCAGCGAGGCTGAGGCCTTCCCCTGATGTTGCCTTCCAGCCCTGGGTTTCAGAGGATTAGTGCTTCTGAACATGGAGCTTCCCCTCAGATACCACGGCTAGTAGCCACTGACGGCCTTAGCCTCCATGGGTCTGTCTAATCCTCTTTGAAAACTACTTATTCCTTCGGCCATCGCTACATCCTCCGGCAGCAAACTCCACGTTGGAATCCCTCCCCTGCGTCTAGCAGGATTTCCTTTTGTCCTTTCATTTCCTTGCCATGGCCTCCCCCAGCCATCTATGCTTTCCTCCCAGCAAGCTGGGGACTCCTTTGACCGACCTCGGAAGGATGGAAGGCTGAGTCAACCTGGAGCCGGCGACCTGAACCAGCTTCCGCCGGGATCGAACTCAGGTCGCGAGCAGAGGGCTCCGACCGCAGGGCTGCAGCTTTAGCAGTCTGCGCCACGGGGCTCTTAAGTCCGGCAGTGGACCCCACCAAACATGAAATCCACCCCCACCCCAGCCCCCGATCTCAGCTGCTCAGCCCCTCCCCCAGATGTATCGCCCCCCCCCCCCGCCTTGCTGGCCGCGAGCTCTCACCTGAACATCTCTGCCACTTCTCCCTTTGCCAGGGCCACCAGGAGCGGGAAGCCGATGCAGGCGGGGACCAGGTACAGGAGAGCCGGCTGGGAGGGGGAAAAGGAAGGGGGAGCGTTAGGGGGAGGCGGGTGCCACGGGGGACTGGGGGGCTTGAGGCTAATGGAATACTGGGGGGTGGGTGGGGTTTTGGGGGGACAGACCAAAGCAGGGCACAGGGGGCGGGGCGCGGGGAGACTAAGGAAGCTCTTTGCAACCTCGGCTGCTGCCGCTTGGCCCGCTTTGCTCCCCCTTCGCCCCGCTCCTGTCTCCTGATTGACAAGACATATGAACATATGAAGCTGCCTTATACTGAGTCAGACCTTTGGTCCATCAAAGTCAGTCTTGTCTTCTCAGACTGGCAGCAGCTCTCCAGGGTCTCCAGCGGAGGTTTTTCATGCCTACTTGCCTGGACCCTTTTTAGTTGGAGATGCCGGGGATTAAACCTGGGACCTTCTGCTTACCAAGCAGCTGCTCTGCCACTGAGGCACCGTCCCTCCCCTGCTCTCCAGGGTCTCAAGCTGAGGTTTTTCACGCCTACTTGCCTGGACCCTTTTTGAGTTGGAGATGCCGGGGACTGAACCTGGGGCCTTCTGCTTCCGAAGCAGATGCTCTACCACTGAGCCACCGTCCCTCCTCCACCGTCCCTGTTCAGCACTGTTCAGACAGTGCTGAACAGCCAGGTGTGTCATGATCCTGGGCCTCGGGAGGCCTGCAGGCCCCAGGGAAGCCTGCTTAGGAGTACTGGGAAGAGCCGACATTTCCCAGGATCCCCTCTGATTGGGTGGCCAGGTTTTGGAGGGGAACAGGCCCAGAGAGGAGTGGGGCCTGGGAAGAAGAAGAAATTGGATTTATATCCCGCCCTCCGCTCCGAAGAGTCTCAGAGCGGCTCACAATCGCCTTTCCCTTCCTCTCCCACAACAGACACCCTGTGAGGTAGATGAAGGTATTGGATTTATATCCCGCCCTCCACTCCAAAGAGTCTCAGAGCGGCTCACAATCTCCTTTCCCTTCCTCCCCCACAACAGACACCCTGTGAGGTAGATGAAGATATTGGATTTATATCCCGCCCTCCACTCCAAAGAGTCTCAGAGCGGCTCACAATCTCCTTTCCCTTCCTCCCCCACAACAGACACCCTGTGAGGTGGGTGGGGCTGAGAGGGCTCTCACAGCAGCTGCCCTTTCGAGGACAACCTCTGCCGGAGCTATGGCTGACCAAGGCCATTCCAGCAGCTGCAAGTGGAGGAGTGGGGGAATCAAACCCGGTTCTCCCAGGTACGAGTCCACGCACTTAACCACTACACCAAACTGGCAAAGGAGTTCCTGCTACAAAAAAAGCCCTGCTAACAACCACTGATAGACTTACTGTCGATAAGACTTACGTGGTCAGAAACAGCCTCGTGGGGCTGAAGCCACGGAAGTTCTCTCAAAACCGGACTCCTGAGTCGTGCCGGACAAGCTGGTGAGCAGGCCAGAAGCACAGGTTACAAAGCACCCAGAGCATCGTGCATGCGGTGTGTGTGTGGGGGAGAGCCAACTGATGTGACCCCCCCCCCACCATCGAACCAACAGCTGCAGCCCCAAGCAGAAAGCACTGCAGTCCGCTACCCCTGGCCTCCCTCCAAGGCCAGGCAAGTCCCCTCCTGAGGAGACGGGCTTTTGGCAAAACACTCCAATGCTTGCCAAGCAGATCAAGATGAAGCCGCCGCCGCCACCACTGCAGGTTTATACCCCGCCCTCCTCTCTGAATCAGAGTCTCGGAGCGGCTCACAATCTCCTTTACCTCCCTCCTCCTAACAGACACCCTATGAGGTGGGTGGGGCTGAGAGGGCTCTCCCAGAAGCTGCCCTTTCAAGGAGAGAGCTGCGGCTGACCCAAGGCCATTCCGGCAGCTGTGAGAAGAGGAGCAGGGAATCAAACCCGGTTCTCTAAGATAAGAGTCCGCACAATTCACCACTGCACCAATTGGCTCTCAAGAAGAAGATATTGGATTTACATCCCACGCTCCAATCTGAATCTCAGAGCAGCTGACAGTCTTTTTTATCTTTTCCCCCCACAACAGACACCCTGCGAGGTGAGTGGGGCTGAGAAGGCTCTGATAGAAGCTGCTAAAGCTCCTGCTAAAGCTCCGGCTGACCCAAGGCCGTTCCAGCAGCTGCAAGTGGAGGAGTGGGGAATCAAGCCCGGTTCTCCCAGATGAGAGAGCTATGGCTGACCCAAGGCCATTCCAGCAGCTGCAAGGGGAGGAGTGGGGAATCAAGCCCGGTTCTCCCAGATGAGAGAGCTATGGCTGACCCAAGGCCATTCCAGCAGCTGCAAGTGGAGGAGTGGGGAATCAAGCCCGGTTCTCCCAGATGAGAGAGCTATGGCTGACTCAAGGACATTCCAGCAGCTGCAAGTGGAGGAGTGGGGAATCAAGCCCGGTTCTCCCAGATGAGAGAGCTCTGGCTGACCCAAGGCCATTCCAGCAGCTGCAAGTGGAGGAGTGGGGAATCAAACCCGGTTCTCCCAGATAAGAGAGCTCTGGCTGACCCAAGGCCATTCCAGCAGCTGCAAGTGGAGGAGTGGGGAATCAAACCCGGTTCTCCCAGATAAGAGAGCTCTGGCTGACCCAAGGCCATTACAGCAGCTGCAAGTGGAGCAGTGGGGAATCAAACCCAGTTCTCCCAGGTAAGAGAGTTCTGGCTGACCCAAGGCCATTACAGCAGCTGCAAGTGGAGGAGTGGGGAATCAAGCCCGGTTCTCCCAGATGAGAGAGCTATGGCTGACCCAAGGCCATTCCAGCAGCTGCAAGGGGAGGAGTGGGGAATCAAGCCCGGTTCTCCCAGATGAGAGAGCTATGGCTGACCCAAGGCCATTCCAGCAGCTGCAAGTGGAGGAGTGGGGAATCAAGCCCGGTTCTCCCAGATGAGAGAGCTATGGCTGACCCAAGGCCATTCCAGCAGCTGCAAGTGGAGGAGTGGGGAATCAAGCCCGGTTCTCCCAGATGAGAGAGCTATGGCTGACCCAAGGCCATTCCAGCAGCTGCAAGTGGAGGAGTGGGGAATCAAGCCCGGTTCTCCCAGATGAGAGAGCTATGGCTGACCCAAGGCCATTCCAGCAGCTGCAAGTGGAGGAGTGGGGAATCAAACCCGGTTCTCCCAGATAAGAGAGCTCTGGCTGACCCAAGGCCATTCCAGCAGCTGCAAGTGGAGGAGTGGGGAATCAAACCCGGTTCTCCCAGATAAGAGAGCTCTGGCTGACCCAAGGCCATTACAGCAGCTGCAAGTGGAGCAGTGGGGAATCAAACCCAGTTCTCCCAGGTAAGAGAGTTCTGGCTGACCCAAGGCCATTACAGCAGCTGCAAGTGGAGGAGTGGGGAATCAAACCCGGTTCTCCCAGATAAGAGAGCTACGGCTGACCCAAGGCCATTCCAGCAGCTGCAAATGGAGGAGTGGGGGATCAAGCCCGGTTCTCCCAGATAAGAGAGCTCTGGCTGACCCAAGGCCATCCCAGCAGCTGCAAGTGGAGGAGTGGGGAATCAAACCCGGTTCTCCCAGATAAGAGAGCTCTGGCTGACCCAAGGCCATCCCAGCAGCTGCAAGTGGAGGAGTGGGGAATCAAACCCGGTTCTCCCAGATAAGAGAGCTCTGGCTGACCCAAGGCCATCCCAGCAGCTGCAAGTGGAGGAGTGGGGAATCAAACCCGGTTCTCCCAGATAAGAGAGCTATGGCTGACCCAAGGCCATCCCAGCAGCTGCAAGTGGAGGAGTGGGGAATCAAACCCGGTTCTCCCAGATAAGAGAGCTATGGCTGACCCAAGGCCATCCCAGCAGCTGCAAGTGGAGGAGTGGGGAATCAAACCCGGTTCTCCCAGATAAGAGAGCTATGGCTGACCCAAGGCCATCCCAGCAGCTGCAAGTGGAGGAGTGGGGAATCAAACCCGGTTCTCCCAGATAAGAGAGCACTGGCTGACCCAAGGCCATCCCAGCAGCTGCAAGTGGAGGAGTGGGGAATCAAACCCGGTTCTCCCAGATAAGAGAGCTATGGCTGACCCAAGGCCATCCCAGCAGCTGCAAGTGGAGGAGTGGGGAATCAAACCCGGTTCTCCCAGATAAGAGAGCTCTGGCTGACCCAAGGCCATCCCAGCAGCTGCAAGTGGAGGAGTGGGGAATCAAACCCGGTTCTCCCAGATAAGAGAGCTCTGGCTGACTCAAGGCCATCCCAGCAGCTGCAAGTGGAGGAGTGGGGAATCAAACCCGGTTCTCCCAGATAAGAGAGCTATGGCTGACCCAAGGCCATCCCAGCAGCTGCAAGTGGAGGAGTGGGGAATCAAACCCGGTTCTCCCAGATAAGAGAGCTCTGGCTGACCCAAGGCCATTCCAGCAGCTGCAAGTGGAGGAGTGGGGAATCAAACCCGGTTCTCCCAGATAAGAGAGCTATGGCTGACCCAAGGCCATCCCAGCAGCTGCAAGTGGAGGAGTGGGGAATCAAACCCGGTTCTCCCAGATAAGAGAGCTCTGGCTGACCCAAGGCCATCCCAGCAGCTGCAAGTGGAGGAGTGGGGAATCAAGCCCGGTTCTCCCAGATGAGAGAGCTCTGGCTGACCCAAGGCCATTCCAGCAGCTGCAAGTGGAGGAGTGGGGAATCAAACCCGGTTCTCCCAGATAAGAGAGCTCTGGCTGACCCAAGGCCATTCCAGCAGCCTCAAGTGGAGGAGTGGGGAATCAAGCCCGGTTCTCCCAGATGAGAGAGCTCTGGCTGACCCAAGGCCATTCCAGCAGCTGCAAGTGGAGGAGTGGGGAATCAAACCCGGTTCTCCCAGATAAGAGAGCTCTGGCTGACCCAAGGCCATTCCAGCAGCTGCAAGTGGAGGAGTGGGGAATCAAACCCGGTTCTCCCAGATAAGAGAGCTATGGCTGACCCAAGGCCATCCCAGCAGCTGCAAGTGGAGGAGTGGGGAATCAAACCCGGTTCTCCCAGATAAGAGAGCTCTGGCTGACCCAAGGCCATCCCAGCAGCTGCAAGTGGAGGAGTGGGGAATCAAGCCCGGTTCTCCCAGATGAGAGAGCTCTGGCTGACCCAAGGCCATTCCAGCAGCTGCAAGTGGAGGAGTGGGGAATCAAACCCGGTTCTCCCAGATAAGAGAGCTCTCGCTGACCCAAGGCCATTCCAGCAGGTGCAAGTGGAGGAGTGGGGAAATCCAACCCGGTTCTCCCGGATAAGAATCTACCACTACACCAAACTCGCTCTCTGTGCCAGGATTTGGCCCTGAGATCAGCTTGCTAGCTCGGCCCGAATTTGACCCTAGACTACACAGCTGAGATTCTCTGGTGTGAAGCATCCCAGGGGTTCCTGGCCTGGGCTGATGGGAGCCTCTGGTTTGCCCTCCCTGTAGCCACCAGCACACCCTTCGATTGGCCATCAGGTTTCTGAGCGGGCTCTGGGAGCCGCCTGGGGCTCTCACTAAACCGTAGCAAAGACGCCTTTCACGTTCAGCTATGATCAAGCAGGCACATTGGCAAAGCTCGCCCAATGCAGGAGCAGAGCAAATTGCACAGGCCAGTCCGAGCTTGGAAGAAATGGGAAGCTAAGGAAGGTTGGGCCTGGTTAGTCATAGAATCATAGAGCTGGAAGGGACCTCTGGGGTCATCTAGACCAACCCTCTGCACAAGGCAGGAAACTCACAAAAGCCTCCTCCTGAATTCACAGGAGTTTCATCGCTGTCAGATGGCCAAGAAAAACCTCCAAGGAAGGAGAGCCCACCACCTCTCGAGGAAGCCTGTTCCGCTGAGGAACCGCTCTAACAGTCAGGAAATTCTTCCTAATGTTGAGCCGGAAACTCTTTTGGTTTAATTTCAACCCACTGGTTCTGGTCCTACCTTCTGGGGCCACAGAAAACAATTCTACCCCATCCTCTATAGGACAGCCCTTCAAGGAGTTGAAGATGGTGATCCTATCACCTCTCAGCCGCCTCCTCTCCAGGCTAAACATGCCCAGCTCCTTCAACGTTTCCTCATAGGACTTGGTCTCCAGACCCCTCACCATCTTTGTCGCCCTCCTCTGGACCCATTTCAGCTTGTCTAGATCCTTCTTAAAAGGCTATAGACAGGTGGCCCTTTTCCACACATTGGGTGGTTCACGAAGCCCTCGCCATCCTGTCCGCTGGCTTGGAGACGGCATTTCTCTCTTCAGATGGCTTCTCCAAGCCAAGCCAGCTGGCAGCTTGGAAAGCGTGCTTAAAAGTTTAAAGTTGCTCTCTTTTCCTCTCTCCCTCCCCACCTATTTTCCTTCCTTGCTGCCTTGCAGCTCTCAACCATCTGATGTGTATTCTACGTGGCTCTTGCGTTAAGGAAGTTTGGCCGCCCCTGGCTAAAAGCATCCGATCTTTTCTACTGCACCCCCCCCGCCTCCCCCGCTTCCGGCCCGAGTGCAAACACCTCCCCCTCAATTCACAGGATCCTCATTGCTGTCAGATGGCCATCTAGCCTCTGTTTAAAAACCTAGAATCATAGAACTATAGAGTGGGAAGGGACCTCCAGGGTCATCTAGTCCTACCCCCTGCACAATGCAGGAAACTCACAAACACCTCCCCCTAAATTCACAGGATCTTCATTGCTGTCAGATGGCCATCCAGCCTCTGTTTGAAAACCTCCAAGGAAGGAGAGCCCACCACCTCCCGGGAAAGCCTGTTCCACTGAGGAATCGCTCTAACGGTCAGGAAGTTCTTCCTGATGTTGAGCCGGAAACTCTTTTGATTTAATTTCAACCTGTTGGTTCTGGACCGCCCCTCCGGGACCACAGAAAACAATTCCGCACCATCCTCTATAGCAGGGGTGGACGACGGTAGCTCTCTAGATGCTTTTTGCCTACAACTCCCATCAGCCCCAGCCATTGGCCATGCTGTCTGGGGCTGATGGGAGTTGTAGGTAAAAAAACATCTGGAGAGCTACCGTTGGCCACCCCTGCTCTATAGGACAGCCGTGATCTAGTCTTTGGACAATGGAGGACGTTCACAAACACCTCCCCCTAAATTCACAGGATCTTCATTGCTGTCAGAGGGCCATCTAGCCTCTGTTTAAAAACCTCCAAGGAAGGAGAGCCCACCACCTCCCGGGAAAGCCTGTTCCACTGAGGAATCGCTCTAACGGTCAGGAAGTTCTTCCTGATGTTGAGCCGGAAACTCTTTTGATTTGGTTTTGGCCCTACCTTCTGGGGCCACAGAAAACAATTCCACACCATCCTCTAGATGACAGCCCTTCAAATACTTGAAGATGGTGATCCTATCACCTCTCATCTAGTCCAACCCCCTGCACAATGCAGTAAACTCACAAACACCTCTCCCTAAATTCACAGGATCCTCATTGCTGTCAGGTGGCCATCTAGCCTTTGCTTAAAAACCTCCAAGGAAGGAGAGCCCACCACCTCCCGAGGAGGAAGCCTGTTAGAATCAGAAAAAAAGACCTCTTGTCCCAGAGCGGCAGCCGACCAAGCAGACAACGCAGCGGGGCGTCAGGCGCATGTCAACTTCTTTTTCGGGGGGGGGGGGGGGCAGGGGAGGTCCGTGCGGGCAGGCAAGCGTGGGTTTTGCGCGGGAAGCTCACCTGGGCGTGCTTGAAGACGTGCATGATGAAGATCGTGAGCCCCAGCCCGAAAATGTAAGCCACAAAGCTGGTGTAGAAATATGTGTGCGTGTTCTTCTTCAGGCTGAGTCAGGAAGGAAACAAAAGAGTGCGCGTTATGCCAGCCCTGGAGTCCGGCAGCAAGTGTCCAGGGCAGGGTGGGTGGGTGGGGGAGAGACCCAGACAGGCAACTAGAAATACCCTACCGCCCCCGCCCCCTTCCGCTGACATTCCACCAGGGACTTACCTGATATCAAACCGCAGGAGCAAGGCAATGAAGATTCCTGAAAAGTCAAGGGTGGGGCAGGGGGAGAGAAGAAACCATTAGGACTGCCAAGTTAGCGTAGCTGCAAACCTATACAGCGTCTGAGGAGTCTGTCATATTGAACAGAATTGGATCCAGAAACCTAAGGCGTAGTGCATCACATAAAGGTAATGGTAGCTTGGGGAAACGTCGACTGCGGGGTGACATGATAGAGGTCTACAAGATAATGCATGGGATGGAGAAAGTAGAGAAAGAAGTCCTTTTCTGCCTTTCTCACAATACAAGAACTCGTGGGCATTCGATGAAATTGCTGAGCAGACAGGTTAAAACGGATAAAAGGAAGTCCTTCTTCACCCAAAGGGTGATTAACATGTGGAATTCACTGCCACAGGAGGTGGTGGCGGCCACAAGCATAGCCAGCTTCAAGAGGGGGTTAGATAAAAATATGGAGCAGAGGTCCATCAGTGGCTATTAGCCACAGTGTGTGTGTGTGTGTGTGTATATATATATATATAAAAAATTTTGCCACTGTGTGACAGAGAGTGTTGGACTGGATAGGCCATTGGCCTGATCTAACATGGCTTCTCTTATGTTCTTTTGTGACACAGAGTGTTGGACTGGATAGGCCATTGGCCTGATCTAACATGGCTTCTCTTATGTTCTTATGTGACACAGAGTGTTGGACTGGAGGGACCACTGGCCTAATCTAACATGGCTTCTCTTATGTTCTTATGTGACACAGAGCGATGGACTGGAGGGGCCACTGGCCTGATCCAACAGGGCTTCTCTCATGTTCTTATGTGACACAGAGTGTTGGACTAGATGGGCCGCTGGCCTGATCCAACATGGCTTCTCTTATGTTCTTATGTGACACAGAGTGTTGGACTGGATGGGCCGCTGGCCTGATCCAACAGGGCTTCTCTTCTGTTCTTATGTGACACAGAGTGCTGGACTGGATGGGCCGTTGGCCTGATCCAACAGGGCTTCTCTGATGTTCTTATGTGACACAGAGTGCTGGACTGCAGGGGCCACTGACCTGATCCAACAGGGCTTCTCTTATGTTCTTATGTGACAGAGTGCTGGACTGGATGGGCTGTTGGCCTGATCCAACAGGGCTTCTCTTATGTTCTTATGTGACACAGAGTGTTGGACTGGAGGGGCCACTGGCCTGATCCAACATGGCTTCTCTTATGTTCTTATGTGACACAGTGTTGGACTGGATGGGCCATTGGCCTGATCCAACAGGGCTTCTCTTATGTTCTTATGTGACACAAAGTGTTGGACTGGAGGGACCACTGGCCTGATCCAACATGGCTTCTCTTATGTTCTTATGTGACACAGAGTGTTGGACTGGAGGGACCACTGGCCTGATCCAACATGGCTTCTCTTATGTTCTTATGTGACACAGAGTGTTGGACTGGAGGGGCCATTGGCCTGATCCAACAGGGCTTCTCTTATGTTCTTATGTGACACAGAGCGTTGGACTGGAGGGGCCATTGGCCTGATCCAACATGGCTTCTCTTATGTTCTTATGTGACACAGAGTGTTGGACTGGATGGGCCATTGGCCTGATCCAACATGGCTTCTCTTATGTTCTTATGTGACACAGAGCGTTGGACTGGAGGGGCCATTGGCCTGATCCCACAGTGCTTCTCTTATGTTCTTACGATATATGCCAATAAAGGCTTTTGAGTGAGAGCGTAGTGTAGCGGTTAGAGTGTCAAAGACCCCAGTTCAAATCCCAGTTCTGCCACGGAAGACTGCTGGGTGACACAAGGCCAGAATTGTCTTCTGTGGCCTCAGAAGGTCGGACCAGAACCAATAATAATGGGGGGGGGGGGCGCTAGTGGGTGATTCGCCTAGGGCGCCAGAAAGCCAAACACCGGCCCTGCACAGGCTTCCTCCTTGGGAGGTGGTGGGCTCTCCCTCCTTGGGAGGTTTTTAAAGAGAGGCTGGATGGCCATCTGACAGCAATGGAGATCCTGTGAATTTCCCAGTACATTCAAGGGTCAATCCACCTCAGCTGGGACCCAGTGTAGCCATCAAATAATACAGGGGGGTCAACCAAGCTCCCACAAGACCATGTCCTATGAAGAAAGGCTGAAGGAGCTGGGCATGTTTAGCCTGGAGAGGAGGTGGCTGAGAGGTGCTACGATCACCATCTTCAAGGCCTTGAAGGGCTGTCCTATAGAGGATGGTGTGGAATTGTTTTCTGTGGCCCCAGAAGGTCGGACCAGAACCAAGGGGTTGAAATTAAATCAAAAGAGTTTCCGTCTCAACATTAGGAAGAACTTCCTGACCGTTAAGAGTGGTTCCTCAGTGGAACAGGCTTCCTCGGGAGGTGGTGGGCTCAGCTTCTTTAAGAGGTTTTTAAACAGAGGCAGGATGGCCATCTGACAGCAATGAGGGTCCTGTGAATTTAGGGTAAGGTCTTTGTGAGTTTCATGCATTGTGCAGGGGGTTGGACTAGATGGTGAGAGGTCTGGAGACCAGGTCCTATGAAGAAAGGTTGAAGGAGCTGGGGATGTTTAGCCTGGAGAGGAGGCGGCTGAGAGGTGAGAGGATCACCATCTTCAAGGCCTTGAAGGACTGTCCTATAGAGGATGGGGTGGAATTGTTTTCTGTGGCCCCAGAAGGTCGGACCAGAACCCATGAGTTGAAATTAAATCAAAAGAGTTTCCGTCTCAACATCAGGAAGAACATCCTGACCGTTGGAGCGGTTCCTCAGTGGAACAGGCTTCCTCCTCGGGAAGTGGTGGGTTCTCCTTCCTCGGGAGGTTTTTCAACAGAGGCTGGATGGCCCTCTGACAGCAATGAGGGTCCTGTGAATTTAGGGGGGAGGTGTTTGTGAGTTTCCTGTATTGTGCAGGGGGCTGTGACCCTGGAGGTCCCTTCCGGCTCTATGATTCTATATACTTGGAGCCTAACTTACTTCACGGGGCTAGATTTGAGCCAAACAGCACCTTAGGAACTGTGCAGGTTTCCAGGGGTAGAAGCGTTCAAGACTCAACTCAAAGGCTTACACCCAAGAAAACCTTGTTGGTCTTCCAGGAACTTCTGGGTTCCAATCTCTCTCTCCTACTGCAGATCCACACCGTTACTGACGTGTAACTTTACTTTGCAGGGTTGTTTTGCGTAGGGATGGGCATGAACTGAACCATGAACAGGTCATGGGGAAAACATGGGGTTTAAACGTTCACAAAGCAAAGCTTTTGATGGTTCTACTGTCATGAACTTCCAGGGGCTTTTAAAGCAGTTTGCGGCGGTTTGCGGACGCAGCGGAAAGCAGGAGTTTAAAGGGGACTCTGGGCCCCTTTAAACCCCTGCTTTGCGTTCCCTGTGAAAACCACAAAAACCGCTGAGCTGCTCAGTTGTTTTTTAGGCTTTCTTGTGCAGTTACGCTCTTTCACTCTTTTCTGGAAAACTCTCTCGTAAAAGAACGAGTCTTTGCAGCTTACGATCGAGAGAACATAACAAAGGATCGAACGCTAGAACGTAACAATGGCGTTAGAGTTCATTGGCACCATTCAGACCGACAAAGTTTTATTCAAAGTATGAGCATTCATGCGTACAGAGCATGGGGGGGGGGGTCAACAGCTGGTCCTACGCACTGAACTTGTTATTCCTCTTTCGCCTCTGCATATCGTAAAATATCTCCATCATGCTATACGTTAATTTGCTGTTTAAAGAAGAAGACGACTGCAGATTTACACCCCGCCCTTCTCTCTGAATCAGTAACCCTGAATCAGCTTACAATCGCCTGTATCTTCTCCTCCGACAACAGACACCCTGTGTGGTGGGTGGGGCTGAGAGAGCTCCCCCAGAAGCTGCCCTTTCAAGGACAACCTCTGCCAGAGCTATGGCTGACCCAAAACCATTTCAGCAGGTGCAAGGGGAGGAGTAGGGAATCAAACCCGCTTCTCCAAGATAAGAGTCCGCTCACTTCACTACACCAAACTGGCTCTCCAGGTAAAGGTAAAGGTTATGCAAGCACAAGCAAAAAGGTAAAGGTAGCCCCTGTGCAAGCACCAGTCGTTTCCAACTTTGGGGTGACGTCGCATCACGACGTCTTCACGGCAGACTCCTTTACGGGGTGGTTTGCCCTTGCCTTCCCCAGTCCTCTACACTTTCCCCCCCAGCAAGCTGGATACTCATTTGACCGGCCTTGGAAGGATGGAAGGCTGAGTTAACCTGGAGCCTGCTACCTGAACCCAGCTTCCGCCGGGATCGAACTCAGGTCGGGAGCAGAGAGCTCGGACTGCAGCACTGCAGCGTTGCCGTTTTCTTCCATTTCGTCACAGCTGAAGAAGCAGGCAAGCGCACGAAAGCTCATACTTTGAATAAAACTTTATTCCATCGCTTCAGACCAGCACGGCTCCCCACCCAGAACGATAACATTATACCTGTAGAACGCAAAAGGTGGTCAGATGCTGGCCAGAAATACGAAAGAAAAGTTAAACAAGCGCAGTGAGTGCTGATGCCTAGAGAGACTTTACCAAGTCTTTTTAAAGAACTATTTAAAGAACACAAAATTTTAAAGGGACCGCGCAAGAAAGGTCGAAACGACCGAGGAGCGGGGAATCCGCCCGCTTCCCGCCACTCAGCCGTTCCCCCCCCCCCGCTTTCTGCAAACCCCGTTTAAAAGGACTGCGGAGCCATAAACTGGTTCGGTTCACGAACCTCCCGGTTCAGTTTGGTTCGAGGTTCAGCCACAAACCGCATTTTTCTGGTTCGTGCCCATCCCTAGTTGCGAGGGCAAAGCGGAGGAGAGAAAAATGATGTTAGCTGCTTTGGTTCCCCACCGGGAGCGGAGGAGAGAAAAATGATGTTAGCTGCTTTGGTTCCCCACCGGGGACAAAGCTGAAGGATAATTGAAGTAAATAAATAAAATGAATGGGTTTTTTTGGTGGGGGGGGGGGAAGAGAGAGAAGAACTTGCTATTCTGCTTTCTAAGGCTGCTCCTAGATCAGAAGGACTATAGTGCCCCCTTGTGGCAGACGTTTGTATTGCAGCGCTCACACTCCCCTGGTAGGGGGCAGGCTGAGTTAGTGCGCTGGATTAGCATTTGCACATGTCTGCCTGCCCATCTCGCTCTCATTTTTAGTTGCAACGTACCCAGAGTCTCAAGTGAGAAATGCAGACTGTAAATGAAGTAAATAGACATACATGGTGGATCACTGTAATAGGAATGATGGAATTCCCTGAGCCTGCTTTGGCGGGGAGGGCGGGATAGAAATCAAAGAAAGTAAACTTGTGCGTGAGTTTTGCCCCGGTAGAATCCATATGACTTTTGCTGGCAGCAGCAGCAAGCAAAAGAACACTTTCCTCCTGGGAGCTGCCTTTATTTTGCAGACACGGATCAAGGGCATTTGCGGACGTTTCTGTGTTATTTTCTCACCTGCCCAAAGCAAACTTTGTAAAATGGCACTCTCTTCTGAGATGCTGTTAAAGGAAGGAAGAGAGGGAGGGAGGAAGTGAGGGAGGAAGGAAGGAAGCAGGCTCAGGTGATGGATGGATATGGATAGATAAAATGGATTAGAGATAGATTAGATCAATTAGATAGATAGATGATAGACAGATGATAGATAGATTAGATCAGAGATAGATAGATGATAGATAAGAGATTAGATAGATGAGATAGATAGGTAGATAGATGATAGATAAGATAGATAGATTAGAGATAGATAAGAGATTAGATACATAGATGATAAAATAGATAAGAGATAAAATAGATGATGTAGATGGTAGATACAGATTATAGATTAGATAAACAGATGACAGATAGATGATAGATAGACAGATAGATAGATGATAGATTGATAGATGAGAGATAGATGATAGATTATAGATTAAATAGATGATAGATTAGATTAAATAAATATATGATAGATAATTAGATAGATAGATAGATGATAGATAAAATAGTTTAGATAGATGAGATAGATAGGTAGATAGATGATAGATAAAGATAAATAGATTAGAGATAGATAAGAGATTAGATACATAGATGATAAAATAGATAAGAGATAAAATAGATGATATAGATGGTAGATAGATTATAGATTAGATAAATAGATGACAGACAGACAGATGATAGATAGACAGATAGATAGATTGATAGACAGATGATAGATTGATAGATAGATGATAGATAGATGAGAGACAGATTATAGATTAAATAGATGATAGATTAGATTAAATAGATGATAGATTAGATTAAATAGATGATAGATAAAATAGATAAGAGACAGATGATAGACAGATGGTAGATGATAGATTAGAGATAGATAAGATAGATAGACAGACAGACAGATAGATAGATACTGCACTTTTATCCAGAGTCAGTGCATTTTAACAATTGGATAAACTAGTAGATTTTGCTGTTTCATGCATAAAAATTTAGTTTTCCAAATTGCATCGAAAATGGATTGGAGGATCGCTGGGTCAGTGTGTGAGAAAGTGTCCCTAGGAGGCAAGAGCAAGTAGCAGGGGTGGGAGAACAGAAGAAGAGTTGGTTTTGTACCCTGCTCTTTACTACCCGAAGGAGTCCTAAAGCAGCTTGCCATCTCCCTCCCTCCCTCTCCCCAAAACAGACACCCTTTGGGGTAAGTGGGGCTGAGAGAGATCTGAGAGAACTGCCCCTTGAGAGAACAGCCCCGAGAGAACCGTGGCTGACCCAAGAACACTCAGCAGGCCTCACATGTCTCAGAGCAGTTTGCAATCGCCTTCCCTTCCCCTCCCTACAGACATCCTGTGAGGTAGGTGAGGGCTGAGAGAGATCTGAGAACACTGCTCTTGTGAGAACAGCTCCGAGAGAACTGCGGCTGACCCAAGGTCACCCCAGCTGGCTGCATGAGGAGGAGGGTTGGGGAATCAAACCCAGGTCACCGGATTAGAGTCTGCCGCTTTTTAACCACTGCACCAAATAGGACAGAGGAAGGGTGCCTGGAAGGCTTCCAGTTTGGTGTAGTGGTTAAGTGTGCGGAGTCTTATCTGGGAGAACCGGGTTCGATTCCCCACTCCTCCACTTGCAGCTGCTGGAATGGCCTTGGGTCAGCCAGAGCTCTCTCATCCGGGAGAACCGGGTTTGATTCCCCACTCCTCCACTTGCAGCTGCTGGAATGGCTTTGGGTCAGCCAGAGCTCTCTCATCTGCGAGAACCGGGTTTGATTCCCCACTCCTCCACTTGCAGCTGCTGGAATGGCCTTGGGTCAGCCAGAGCTCTCTCATCTGGGAGAACCGGGTTTGATTCCCCACTCCTCCACTTGCAGCTGCTGGAATGGCCTTGGGTCAGCCAGAGCTCTCTCATCTGGGAGAACCGGGTTTGATTCCCCACTCCTCCACTTTCACCTGCTGGAATGGCCTTGGGTCAGCCAGAGCTCTCTCATCTGGGAGAACCGGGTTTGATTCCCCACTCCTCCACTTTCACCTGCTGGAATGGCCTTGGGTCAGCCAGAGCTCTCTCATCTGGGAGAACCGGGTTTGATTCCCCACTCCTCCACTTTCACCTGCTGGAATGGCCTTGGGTCAGCCAGAGCTTTCCTTGAAAGGTCAGCAGCTATAAAAAGCTCTCTTAGCCCCACATACGGCACAGGGTGTCTGTTGTGGGGGGAGAAGGTAAAGGAGATTGTGACCGCTCTGAGACTCTGAGTACAGAGCAGGATATAAATTCAATATCCTTCTTCTTCTTCCCAGAAGGGAAACACCCTCCTCCCCGTATCCCCCTTACCTGGAATGACTATGTCTCCTAGGCCCAGCATGGCAAAGTTATCGGCCTCCAAGCCCTTCTCCAACAGATCTTGGGGGAAAACCACTAAAGTGGGGGGGGGGGGGGAGAGCAAAAGGAGAAAGAGGAGATAACATTAAATACATGCCTTCTACTCGCTGGGAATGCAAAAGGTTACAAGCACACTTCGTAGACGGCCGTGTTCCTTGGTACGGACTTTCATAGAATCATAGAGCTGGAAGGGACCTCTAGGGTCATCTAGTCCAACCCCCTGCACAATGCAGGAAACTCACAAACACCTCCCCCTAAATTCACCGGATCTTCATGGCTGTCAGATGGCCATCTAGCTTCTGTTGAAAAACCTCCCAGGAAGGAGAGCCCACCACCTCCTGAGGAAGCCTGTTCCACTGATGAATCGCTCTAACGGTCAGGAAGTTCTTTCTAATGTTGAGCCGGAAACTCTTTTGATTTAATTTCAACCCGTTGGTTCTGGCCCTACCTTCCGGGACCACGGAAAACAATTCCACCCCATCCTCTATAGGACAGCCCTTCAAATACTTGAAGATGGTGATCCTATCACCTCTCAGAAGCCTCCTTCTCCAGGCTAAACATCCCCAGCTCCTTCAACCTTTCCTCATAGGACTTATCTCCAGTCCCCTCACCATCTTCGTCACCCTCCTCTGGACCCGTTCCAGCTTGTCTAGATCCTTCTTAAAATGTGGTGCCGAAAACTGAACACAAGACTCCAGGTGAGCAGAGTAAAGCGATAGCATCACATCACGTGATCTGGACACTATACTTTCTAGCCTCTCGTGAAGGACATCCCCAAACAGAGAGCCTTAACTGGATGAACAGGGTGGGCCTGAATGGGGAAAGGAGGGCCATTGACATCTCCCAAACCCTGTCTGAAAAGGGCTTTAAAAGCAACGTCAAACTCTTGGAACTGGGCCCAGAACCCCAGTGGCACACATCTGTCCAAACGGGCCCCTGCTCTTGACGCCGAAAGAGAGCTCACGACAGCTTTCTGCACCAGCTGAAGCCTCCAGTGCTTCAAGGCGGCGCCGCATAAAGGACACTGCAGCAGCCGGCAACATACGCATTGACTACTGCCAACACCCTCCATGTGGGGCGGCCCTTGAAGACTGTATAATGAAAACGCCTCTGCTGGTGCCCAGGGAAGAAATGGGCACTGCAGTCTTCAACTGGCATCATCCCGCTTGAGAGCAGCCCCTGCAAACCTTGCGGCTGCTTGTCCGTTCTGGGCTTCTCTGACCAGCCCTCTAAGCCTTGTATGGAATATGGTGGCTGGGATGGGGGGGCGGGTCATGAGCACTCAGAACTTGCAGCAGGGGTAGAGGACAGCTTCAGAACAGCAGGCTTGGGTCTGGAGACCGAGCCCTATGAGGAAAGGTTGAAGGAACTGGGGATGTTTAGCCTGGAGAGGAGGCAGCTAAGAGGTGATACGATCGCCATCTTCAAGTCCTGGAAGGGCTGTCCTACAGAGGAGGGTGTGGAATTGTTTTCTGTGGCCCCGAAAGGTAGGACTAGAACCAATGGGTTGAAATTCAATCAAAAGAGATTCCATCATTCGGAAGAACTTCCTGACGGTTAGAGCGGTTCCTCAGTGGAACAGGCTTCCTCCTCGGGAGGTGGTGGGCTCTCCTTCCTTGGAGGTTTTTCAACAGAGGCTAGATGGCCATCTGATAGCAATGAGGATCCTGTGAATTTAGGGGGAGGTGTTTGTGAGTTTCCTGCATTGTGCAGGGGGCTGAACTAATTGAGAGGTGATATGATCACCATCTTCAAGTATTTGAAGGGCTGTCCTGTAGAGGATGGGGTGGAATTGTTTTCTGTGGCCCCGGAAGGTAGGACCAGAACCAACGGGTTGAAATTAAATCAGAAGAGTTTCCGGCTCAACATCAGGAAGAACTTCCTGACCGTTAGAGCGGTTCCTCAGTGGAGCAGGCTCCCTCGGGAGGTGGTGGGCTCTCCTTCCTTGGAGGTTTTTCAAAACAGGCTGGATGGCCATCTGACAGCGATGAAGATCCTGTCAATTTCCCAGTACATTCAAGGGTCAATCCACCTCAGCAGGGACCCAGTGTAGCCATCAAATAATACAGGGGGGTCAACCAAGCTCCCACAAGACCATGTCCTATGAAGAAAGGTTGAAGGAGCTGGGCATGTTTAGCCTGGAGAGGAGGTGACTGAGAGGTGACAGGATCACCATCTTCAAGTCCTTGAAGGGCTGTCCTATAGAGGATGGGGTAGAATGGTTTTCTGTGGCCCCAGAAGGTAGGACCAGAACCGATGGGTTGAAATTAAATCAGAAGAGTTTCCGGCTCAACATCAGGAAGAACTTCCTGACCGTTAGAGCAGTTCCTCAGTGGAACAGGCTCCCTCGGGAGGCAGTGGGCTCTCCTTCCTTGGAGGTTTTTCAACAGAGGCTAGATGAACATCTGACAGCGATGAGGATCCTGTGAATTTGGGGCAGGTATTTGTGGGTTTCCCGCATTGTGCAGGGGGTTGGACTAGATCGGGGGTGGCCAACGGAGAGCTACTCCAGATGTTTTTTTGCCTACATCTCCCGTCAGCCCCAGCCAGCATGGCCAATGGCTGGGGCTGACGGGAGCTGTAGGGGGGAAAACATCTGGAGAGCTACCGTTGGCTACCCCTGGACTAGATGACCCCGGGGGAGTCCCTTCCAACTCTCTACGTCTATGATTCGGATTCTATTATTGTATCCCGCACCCTCCCCCCCAACAGGCCACGCCCGACTCACGTTTTATGGGCGCCTCGAATGACTTGGCAACCGTCACCATCACGTTTGTGCCGAAGACCTGCGGAAGAGGAGGGAAAGCGTGAGAGGCGAGCCCTGGATTTGCAGGTCGGCAGGGGGAGGGGGAGGCTTCTCTCAGAGAAGCACCGGTCACGATCTCCGCCCCTTCAGATCTTCCTATTCCTCAGAACAGAGTTTATTTATATTTATTTATTATTTATTTATTACTTTACATTTATATCCCGCCCTCTCCGCAAGCGGACTCAGGGCGGCTTACAGTATCATAAAAACAATCAATTCCATAAACATATAAAACCATAAAACATTTATCAAGTTAAAAACTAGTACGCTATCTCAATCTAGTCTGGCGGTATTGGGTTCTGACTATGACCGCCAGCTTCTGTAGGATGTCCGGTGGCAGCCCATTTTCAGTCAACCAGAAAAGCCTGCCTAAACAGTTCGGTCTTACAGGCCCTGCGGAACGCCGACAAATCCCGCAGGGCCCTTATAGCTTCTGGGAGGGTGTTCCAGAGTTCTGGTGCTGCCACCGAGAAGGCCCTAGATCTTGTTGCGGATAGCCTGGCTTCTTTTGGGCCAGGGGCAGACAGCAGATTTTTTGTCCCTGATCGCAGTGCTTTCTGGGGGATATATGGGGAAAGGCGGTCCCATAGATAGGCAGGTCCCTGACCATAAAGGGCTTTAAAGGTTAATACCAACACCTTGAAGCGAACTCGGAACACAACAGGCAACCAGTGTAGCTCTCTCAGCACTGGCCGAATGTGCTCCCGTCGTGGTAGCCCCATTAACAGCCGTGCCGCAGCGTTCTGCACTAGTTGTAGTCTCCGGGTTAGCGTCAGGGGTAGCCCCATGTAGAGAGCATTACAGTGATCTATTCTTGAGGTGACCGTAGCATGGATTACCGTCGCTAGGTCGCTGCGGTCCAGGTAAGGGGCCAGCTGCCGTGCTTGCCGAAGATGGAAAAAGGCAGATCTAACAGTGGCTGCCACCTGAGCCTCCATTGTAAGGGAAGACTCGAGGAGCACGCCTAAGCTCTTGACCTTGGGGACCGGTATTAGTGGCACCCCGTCAAGGGCCGGCAGCTGGATCTCTCTCCCCGGACCGCCCCGACCCAGGTAGAAAACCTCCGTCTTCGTCGGATTCAATTTCAGCCGACTCAGTTTGAGCCAGGAGGCCACGGCTTGTAATGCCAGGTCTAGATTTTCCGGGGTACAGTCAGACTGGCCACCCATCATTAGGTAGAGCTGGGTGTCATCCGCATATTGATGGCAACCCAGTCCATACCTCCTGACTATCTGGGCAAGGGGGCGCATATAGATATTAAATAACATCGGGGATAGGACCGCTCCCTGCGGCACCCCGCAACTAAGGGGGTGCCTCTGGGATGCTTCCTCCCCTATCACCACCCTTTGTCCCCGATCTTGGAGAAAGGAAGTCAGCCACTGCAAGGCAGATCCCTGTATCCCCACATCGGTGAGGCGGTCAGTCAGTAGCTGGTGGTCAACCGTGTCAAAAGCGGCTGACAGATCTAGTAACAGCAGCACTGCAGAACCGCCCTGATCCAGATGTCGCATAAGATCATCCATGAGGGCGACCAGAACTGTCTCCGTCCCGTGACCTGGCCGAAAGCCGGACTGGAATGGATCCAGTGCGGAAGTGTCCTCCAGGAATCCCTGCAGCTGAGTCGCCACCGCCCGCTCTATGACCTTACCCAGGAAGGGAAGGTTTGACACCGGCCGATAGTTCGCCAATGTGGCCGGGTCTGCTGATGGTTTTTTTAAGAGGGGACGGACCACTGCCTCTTTAAGAGGTGTGGGAAAGATCCCTTCAATCAGGGACCTATTGATGATGTCCTGTAGTGGTTCACGTAGCCACGTTTGGCTAGCCTTTATAAGCCAAGACGGGCACGGATCTAACCTACAGGTCGTAGGGCGTACAGCTGCAAGGGTCCTGTCGACTTCCTCCAGACTGAGTGGACTGAAAGAATCCAGAATTGAACTAGAAGACGTGCTCGGTGCCCCAAGTTCATCTACTGTATTAATTATGGCGGGTAGGTCGTGTCGGAGTGACGAGACCTTATCTGCGAAATAGCTCGCAAAAGCCTTACAGCCTATTTCCAATTCTCTACTATTTTGTTTGCCCTGTGGCAGTTCTGTTAATGACCGAATTATACTAAACAATTGTGCTGGGCGCGAGGTCGCAGATGCGATTCTGGATGCAAAGTATTCCTTCTTTGCAGTCCGAATAGCCATCTCATAGGCCCTCATAAATGACCTATATGATGTTCTCGTAGCTTCGTCACGAGCGCGACGCCATTGTCTCTCTAGCCGTCTTAATCGTCGTTTCATCGATCGCATCTCCGGGGTATACCACGGGGCGGATCGTGATCGAGGATGAAGAGGACGTCTGGGGGCGATTTCGTCGATGGCCTCGGAGAACCGGTTGTTCCAGGTTTCCACCAGCCCATCCAACGAGTCGCCGGTAGGCCAAGGGTCCCGCATAGCCATCTGAAGCCGCAATGGGTCCATCTGACTACGCGGGCGAGCCCAAATCTGCTCACCGCCTAAACGGGACAGAGGTGGTATGTCCACACGGGCCTTCAGGACCTGGTGGTCAGACCATGGCACTGCCTCAGCAGATATCTGACCCATTGTTACTCCCGCCGCGAAGATCAGGTCTAGTGTGTGCCCAGCCTGGTGTGTGGGCGCTGTTACATATTGGGAAAGTCCCAGTGCTGCCATGGAAAGCACTAGGTCCGTCGCACGAGTGGAAGCTGCGTCCTCGGCATGGACATTGAAGTCACCCAGGACTATAAGTCGAGGATGCTCCAATGCCCAGCCTGTTACAGCCTCCATCAAGGACGGCAGGGCACTGGCTGGTGCGTTAGGCGGACGGTACACCAGCCAGATTGCCAAACTCTCCCCAACATCCCACTCCAGGCCCACACACTCCATGCCCTTGATCTCCGGCGGCGGAAGCGTCCTGAAGGAGCAATCCTCCCGCATGAAAAAGGCCACCCCTCCCCCCCGCCCGCTAGTCCAGGCCTGGTGAAGGACGGAGAACCCAGGTGGGGTTACTTGGGAGAGAGCAACTGTCTCCCCCTCCCGCACCCAGGTCTCCGTCACGCAAGCCAGGTCCATGTCCTGCCTGGTGAAAAATTCTTGCAGGACTGAGGTTTTATTATTTATGGACCTGGCGTTGCACATCACCAGGGACGGAGGCGAGTGTCTCCACTTGGCCGTCCCACTTGCCATCCTTGGGATGGGATACAGGCTGGAAGGGGGGGCGAGCCCTCTTGTGTCTCGTACTCCTTCTGTTCACATTCTGCCTGTTCCCACCGCTGTACTTTCCCCTCCCCAGGAGCACTGGAATCCCCTGGCCTGACATCACTTATCACGATTTTCCGAAAGCTGGGTCTCTGTCTTAAGTCAGCAACCACACAATGTGTTCTGTTCATTTGCCCACTCTACCTCAAAATTTCTAACCACTACTAGTCATCTCTGCCAATTAAATAATAATAATTTTAATAATAATTAATTTTTTTTATTTTATTTTTTCTTTTTTCACCCCCTTCCCCTACTCTCTACTAATTAATTGATCACCCCCTCCCCCTACCCTCTTCTAATTAATTGGCCACTGTCCTACCTCAATTTAGTGGATAATAATCCCTTAAGGTCAAATAAAACTATTCAATCAAATTTTATATCAATTTAAGACCCAAAAATAACCCTAATTAATAGGTGGGGTGGGCTGCTGGTTGCAGCTGGTAGTTTGTTTGTTGGGAGGTTAAAGTGCTGGTATGCTGCAATTCATCCAATGCTGAATAATTTTGGCACTGAGTGTTCTTGGTCTCTTTGCAAGGAGAGTTCTCAGTCTCTTTAAGGCGTAGGGTGGCAGATTTTAAAGTGCTGGAGTATTACAGTTCTTACAGTGTTAGCTAGTTTTGACCTTAGGTGTCCTCGGTCTCTTCAAGGTGCAGGAGGCAGATTTAAAATGCTAATATGCTGCAGTTCTTAAAGTGCTGGATAGTATACTGCAGTTCTTAAGGCGCTCTTTAAAATGTCAGTGCAGAAAGAAAGTACAATATGTTGTAAATCATTGAGTACTGGCCAGTTATTTAACATACGCTGGTCCTGATCTCCATAAATTTATTTATTTATTTTATTTATTTAATGAACTTATATCCCGCCCTTCTCACCGAAGTGTCTCAGGGCGGCTCACAACATAATGATTCATACAATTCCATTTAAAACATTTACAGATACAATAAAAGCATAGTTAATAAAACAAGATTAAATAAAGCCAGCGGTCTATAAGAGCATTTTGTTCCATCCAAAGATGTTCCATCCAAAGTATCAGTTAGGTGTTATAGGCCTGCCGGAAGAGGGCTGTCTTGCAGGCCCTGCGGAACTGCCCT
The DNA here is from genome assembly GCF_032191835.1 of Heteronotia binoei. NCBI lineage: Eukaryota > Metazoa > Chordata > Lepidosauria > Squamata > Gekkonidae > Heteronotia > Heteronotia binoei. The sequence goes on from NC_083224.1 coordinate 8,858,408, forward strand.
AGGTCCCGCAGGGCCCGCACCTCCTCCGGCAGCTGGTTCCACCAGGAAGGTGCCGCTGTTGAGAAGGCCCGATCCCTGGTGGATTTTAGGCGGGCCTCCTTTGGCCCAGGGACTACCAGCAGATTTTGTGAGCCGGAACGTAGTACTCTCTGGGGAACGTGTGGGGAGAGACGGTCCCTCAGGTAGGCAGGTCCTAGGCCATACAGGGCTTTAAAGGTAATGACCAACACCTTGTACTGGACTCGGAATGTTACTGGCAGCCAGTGCAGACCCTGGAGCCCCGGCCGAATGTGCTCCCATCTTGGGAGCCCTAATAACAGCCGGGCAGCAGCGTTCTGCACCAACTGCAGTTTCCGGGTCCGGCACAAGGGTAGCCCCATGTAGAGGGCTGTGCAGTGTAAAGTGACTGTGCAGTGTAAAGGTATCAGAAAATGATGTACAGAGGTAGTGCAGAGGTAGCAGGGGGCAGGTCCTAGCTCATCGGATTTTTTATATCTATTTCTTTGATGTAGCTTTCTTGACCGCTTCTCGTTCACCGCAGTTTGAGCCCAGCGGTATCTTGGAAGACCAACGAAGTTTAATTCCGGGCAGAAGCTTTTGCGTGAAGTCTTGCGCAAGCACGCAAAAAGTTTACACCCAGAATTAAATTTTGAGAGCCAGTTCGATGCAGCGGTGAAGTGACCAGACTCACAGGGGTGGGGAACAGTGGCTTTCCACATGTTTTTTTTGCCTACAACTCCCATCAGCCCCAGCCAGCATGGCCGATGGCTGGGGCTGATGGGAGTTGTAGGCAAAAAAAACACATCTGGAGAGCCACTGTTCCCCACCCCTGATCTAGGAGAACCCGGGGTAGATTCCCCCACTCCTCCGCTTGCAGCTTCTGGAATGGCCTTGGGTCAGCCAGAACTCTCGCAGGAGTTGTCCTTGAAAGGGCAGCTTCCGTCAGAGCTCTCAAGCCCCACCCACCTCACAGGACGTCTGTTGCAGGGGAAGGAGATAAAGGAGATTGCCAGCTGCTCTGAGACTCTGATCCAGAGAGATGGGCTGGGTATAAATCTGCCGACTTCTTGGTCTGAGAGCCAGTTCGGTGTAATGGTTAAAAGGGGAGGACTCTACTCTGGAGAACCGAGTTTGATTCCCTGATCCTTGGAGAGCCAGTTTGGTGTAGTGGTTAAGTGTGCAGACTCTTATCTGGGAGAACCAGGTTTGATTCCCCACTCTTCCACTTGCAGTTGCTAGCATGGCCTTGGGTCAGCCATAGCTCTGGCAGAGGTTGTCCTTGAAAGGGCAGCTGCTGTGAGAGTCCTCTCCAGCCCCACCCACCTCACAGGGTGTCTGTTGTGGGGGAGGAAGGTAAAGGAGATTGTGAGCCGCTCTGAGACTCTTCGGAGTGGAGGGCGGGATATAAATCCAATATCTTCATCTACCTCACAGGGTGTCTGTTGTGGGGGAGGAAGGGAAAGGAGATTGTGAGCCGCTCTGAGACTCTTCGGAGTGGAGGGCGGGATATAAATCCAATATCTTCATCTACCTCACAGGGTGGCTGTTGTGGGGGAGGAAGGGAAAGGAGATTGTGAGCCGCTCTGAGACTCTTCGGAGTGGTAGGCGGGATATAAATCCAATATCTTCTTCTCCTTCCTCCACATGCAGCCAGCTGGGGCGACCTTGGCTCAGTCACAACTCTCTCAGCCCCACCTACCTCACAGGGTGTCTGTCGTGGGGAGAGGAAGGGAAGAGGACTGTAAGCCGATTCAGGCAATGAAAGGTGGGGTATGAAAACCAAATATGCTTCTCCTTAAGGGTTAGGGTTGTTCTGTTGCTTCAGACCAACACGGCTGCCCACCTGAATTTATCGACAGGTCAGATACGTAAACTTGCTACAATGCTTCAGCGGTGGTCAGGGGTGGAATTCTAGCAGGAGCTCCTTTGCCTATTAGGCCACACCCGCTGATGTAGCCAATCCTCAAAGAGCTGACAAAAAAGAACCTTGTAAGCGGCAGGAGGATTGGCTACATCAGGGGCTGTGCGGCCGAATAGGCAAAGGAGCTCCTGCTAGAATCCCACTTCCTGGTGGTGGTAGAAGGAAAAGCAAAGGCCACAGACTGGAAGCAGGTAGAAGGAAAAGCAAAGGCCACAGACTGGAAGGAATTCAATGCCGGGTGGCAGAAAGCTAAGGCCTCTTTTCACACTTAATCTTCCCCCGCCTTTCAAGGTCTGAGTCCTGCAAGATGCTGGGAGAAATATGGGTGCGTGCATTAAGAGGTGGGGGGGGGGGGGGGGAGAGATGAACATGCTAAAATAAGACCAGCGCGGGTCCATCTAGCCCAGCTTTCTCTCTGGCCTTGGGTCAGCCATAGCTCTCTGAGGAGTTGTCCTTGAAAAGGCAGCTTCTGTCAGAGCTCTCTCAGCCCCAACTACCTCACAGGGTGTCTGCTGGGGAGGGGGGAAGTAAAGGAGATTGTGAACCACTCTGAGATTCAGAGTATAGGGCAGGATAAAACTCCAATATCATCATCATCTTCACACAGCAGTCAACCAATTCCTCTTGAGATCCAGCAACAGGGCATAGAAACCGAGGCCTTTTCCTCATGCAGCCTCATGGTTAGACTGCTTCCTCCTTCCAGAGGAACTGGTTGGCCACTGTGAGAGACAGGAGGCTGGACTAGATGGACCCTCCCTGGTCTGACCCAGCAGGGCTCTTCTGATGTTCTTATGAAGGCCTCAGCCTCTCTGCCCTGTTGTTGGCCCTCCAGAGGAACTGGCTGGCCACTGTGTGAGACACGATGCAGGACTCGATGGACCCTCACTGGTCTGATCCAGCAGGGCTCTTCTGATGTTCTTATGAAGGCCTCGGCCTCTCTGCCCTGTTGTTGGCCCTCCAGAGGAACTGGCTGGCCACTGTGTGAGGCAGGAGGCTGGACTAGATGGACCCTCCCAGGTCTGATCCAGCAGGGCTCTTCTGATGTTCTTATGAAGGCCTCGGCCTCTCTGCCCTGTTGTTGGCCCTCCAGAGGAACTGGCTGGCCACTGTGTGAGGCAGGAGGCTGGACTAGATGGACCCTCCCAGGTCTGATCCAGCAGGGCTCTTCTGATGTTCTTATGAAGGCCTCGGCCTCTCTGCCCTGTTGTTGGCCCTCCAGAGGAACTGGCTGGCCACTGTGTGAGGCAGGAGGCTGGACTAGATGGACCCTCCCAGGTCTGATCCAGCAGGGCTCTTCTGATGTTCTTATGAAGGCCTCGGCCTCTCTGCCCTGTTGTTGGCCCTCCAGAGGAACTGGCTGGCCACTGTGTGAGGCAGGAGGCTGGACTAGATGGACCCTCCCAGGTCTGATCCAGCAGGGCTCTTCTGATGTTCTTATGAAGGCCTCAGCCTCTCTGCCCTGTTGTTGGCCCTACAGAAGAACTGGTTGGCCCCTGTGTGAGACAGGACGCTGGACTAGATGGACCCTCCCTGGTCTGACCCAGCAGGGCTCTTCTGATGTTCTTATGAAGGCCTAAGCCTCTCTGCCCTGCTGTTGGCCCTCCAGAGGAACTGGCTGGCCACTGTGTGAGACAGGAGGCTGGACTAGATGGACCCTCACTGGTCTGATCCAGCAAGGCTCTTCTGATGTTCTTATGAAGGCCTCAGCCTCTCTTCCCTGTTGTTGTCCTTCCAGAGGAACTGGCTGACTACTGTGTGAGACAGGAGGCTGGACTAGATGGACCCTCCCTGGTCTGACCCAGAAGGGCTCTTCTGATGTTCTTGTGAAGGCCTCGGCCTCTCTGCCCTGTTGTTGGCCCTCCAGAGGAACTATTTGGCCACTGTGTGAGACAGGAGGCTGGACTAGATGGATCCTCCCTGGTCTGATCCAGCAGGGCTCTTCTGATGTTCTTATGAAGGCCACGGCCTCTCTGCCCTGTTGTTGGCCCTCCAGAGGAACTATTTGGCCACTGTGTGAGACAGGAGGCTGCACTAGATGGACCCTCCCTGGTCTGATCCAGCAGGGCTCTTCTGATGTCCTTATGAAGGCCTCAGCCTCTCTGCCCTGTTGTTGGCCCTCCAGAGGAACTGGTTGGCCACTGTGTGAGACAGGAGGCCGCACTAGATGGACCCTCACTGGTCTGATCCAGCAGGGCTCTTCTGATGTTCTTAGGAAGGCCTCAGCCTCTCTGCCCTGTTGTTGGCCCTCCAGAGAAACTGGCTGGCCACTGTGTGAGACAGGAGGCCGCACTAGATGGACCCTCCCAGGTCTGATCCAGCAGGGCTCTTCTGATGTTCTTATGAAGGCCTCGGCCTCTCTGCCCTGTTATTGTCCACTGTGAGACCGGAGGCTGGACTAGATGGACCCTCACCGGTTTGATCCAGCAGGGCTCTTCTGATGTTCTTAAAAAGGCCGCAGCCTCTCTGCCCTGTTGTTGGCCCTTCAGAGGAACTGGCTGGCCCCTGTGTGAGACAGGAGGCTGGACTAGATGGACCCTCCCTGGTCTGATCTGGCAGAGGTCTTCATGTTCTTCTATTTCCTTCTGCGGTAGGCCACGAACAAAGAGTCCTGCCAGCAGAGCGATTCAAAGGCCCCCTGAAGCACGGAAAGCGAACTTTGCCTTCTTCCTTGTTCCCATTAACGTAAATGATCGGGAAGCACCAGTGGGCTGAAGCAGGGCAAGGAAAGACAAAATCAGCAGGAGGGGAGAACAAAAACAGGCTTGGCAGGAAATGGCCCAGGACACTGTCTTCCAACCCCACGTTCCTGAAAAGAGGCCTATGCAGTTCTCCCTTCCTCGTTTTATCAATTTACTGAGAGCCATTTGGTGTAGTGGTGAAGTGTGCAGATTCTTATCTGGGAGAGCCGGGTTTGATTCCCCCACTCCTCCACTTGCACCTGCTGGAATGGCCTTGGGTCAGCCGCAGCTTTTCTTAGGAGTTGTCCCTGAAAGGGCAGCTTCTGTCAGAGCCCCCTCAGCCCCACCCACCTCACAGGGGTGTCTGTTGCGGGGGGAGAAGAGATAGGAGATTCTAGGCTGCTCTGAGACTCTTGTCCTTGAAAGAGCAGCTTCTGCAAGAGCCCTCTCAGCCCCACCTGCTCGTCAGGGTGTTTGTTGTGGGGGAGGAAGGTAAAGAAGATTGTAGGCCGCTGTGAGACTCTGTCCTTGAAAGGGCAGCTTCTGTGAGAAGCTCTCTCAGCCCCACCCACCTCACTGGGGTGTCTGTTGTGGGGGAGGAAGGGAAAGGAAGATTGTAGGCCACTCTGAGATTCTGTCCTTGATAGGGCAGCTTCTGTGAGAGCTCTCTCAGCCCCACCCACCTCACAAGGTGTCTGTTGTGGGGGAGGAAGGGAAAGGAGATTGTAGGCCGCTCTGAGACTCTGTCCTTGATAGGGCAGCTTCTGTGAGAGCTCTCTCAGCCCCACCCACCTCACAAGGTGTCTGTTGTGGGGGAGGAAGGGAAAGGAGATTGTAGGCCGCTCTGAGACTCTTGTCCTTGAAAGAGCAGCTTCTGCGAGAGCCCTCTCAGCCCCACCTGCTCGTCAGGGTGTTTGTTGTGGTGGAAGAAGTTAAAGGAGGTTAAAGGAGATTGTAGGCCGCTCTGAGACTCTGTCCTTGATAGGGCAGCTTCTGGGAGAGCTCTCTCAGCTCCACTTATCTCACAGGGTGTCTGTTGTGGGGGAGGAGGAAGGTAAAGGAGATTGTGAGCCGCTCTGAGATTCAGATTATAGGGCAGGGTATAATATCTTCCTCTTCTTCTACCTTGAAGGGAAGGCAACTGGACAGGGCGTGACTGCCAAAGTTCACCCAGAACAGCTTTCATGGCAAAGTGGGGACCCCCAATTTCCCTGACACGCTTAGTGTTACACCATGTGGTCCCCGACGCGGTATCCAGGGGCGCCAGGACACCCACTGATAACTCACCTGGTGGCCACCAAGTGTTTTTAGAAACCTCTTCTGGTTAGCCACTGGAGGTGGGATTGGCTCTGCAGAATAAAAATACTGCTGCTGCGGCTGCTGTGTTGGTTTTATTCTCTCATTCCTCTTTCCCAGTTTATTTTTTTTAATTACCCCTCTCTCCCCCTGTACTTGGACTTCCTTCTGTGTGTGTGTGGCTCTACCCCATGTGGAAGCCATTTTGTGGCTGGCTTCACCTCTGTGGCAGCCATTTTGTGGCTGGCTCTGCCCCCTGTGGCAGCCATTTTGTGGCTGGCTCCCACCTCCGGTGGCAGCCATTTGTGACTGGCTCCACCTCCTGAGGCAGCTGTTTTGTGACTGGCTCCACCTCCTGAGGCAGCTGTTTTGTGGTTGGCTCTGCCCCATGGCAGCCATTTTGTGGCTGCTCGCCTCCCGGTGGCAGCCATTTTGTGGCTGGCTCCGCCTCCGGTGGAAGCCATTTTGTGGTTGGCTCCACCTCCTGTGGCAGCCATTTTGTGGCTGGTTCCACCTCATGTGGCAGCCATTTTGTGGCTGGTTCCACCTCCTGTGGCAGCCATTTTGTGGCTGTTCCACCTCCTGTGGCAGCCATTTTGTAGCTGGTTCCCACCTCCTGTGGCAGCCCATTTTTGTGGGCTGGTTCCGCCCCCCTGTGGCGGCCATTTTGTGGTTGGCTCCGCCCCCTGTGGCGGCCATTTTGTGGTAGCACCCATCACCCTGCGTCAGAATTTTCCAGGTTCAAGAAGGGTGGGGACCCCTGGGCTGCACTGTTTCGGCTCTCGCAAAGCTTCTTTCCTTCCCGTGACGCTACCGAGAATGCTCTGTGAGAATTAAAGCCCGACAAAGCCCTCCCCCAGAAGGCACCGCAAAGATCTGGACACCGAACTCCAGGGAAAGCCCTGCGGCCGCCGCACCTCCAACGAGCTTACCCAGAAAACGTCGTAGATGAAGAGGCCGCCGAGCAGAATGCAGCCCGTGCTGACGTTGTTTAGGTGCAGCAGCTCCACCCCATTGAGAGAGAAGGCCAGGCCAAAGAGGTTGTTGGCGATCCAGTGCTGCAGAAAGGGAAAGTAAAGGCGGGTCAGCCCGGCTGAGCCCTAACAGTCAAAAGTCAACTGCTTTTATCGGTGACCATCCCTCTAACACAGGGGTGGGGGACCTTTCTCTGCCAAGGGCCATTTGGATATTTAGAACATCATTCGAGGGCCATAAAAAATCATCAACTTAAAAAACAGTGCTCTGCCACGTGAGAACAATTCAGGCTAGCAAAGTTGATGCAAATAATTGTTTTCCTATTTGAAGTCATGTGGGGAGAGCCTAATCTGGCGCACGCATGCAGACACACACACGGCCCACCACCCTAGGCAAATGCATAGGTCTAGAGCTTTTTTGTAGAAAAAGCCCAGCAGGCACTCAGTAGCATAGTAGACCACACCCCCTAATATTAGCGTATTAGGTCACACACTCATTAGCATATTAGGCCACACCCTCTGGGATAATCAAGTGCTAACTGAACGCTGACAGTAACTTTTCTAGGCCCTGCAGCAATTCTGGCTGGCCAGCCAGGCCCCAGGGAGGCTGCTGCACAGTACATCCGGGCCCTGTGATCCCAGCCTGGCCCTGGGGAGGCTGCTGCACAGCGCGGCTGGGCCCCACGATCCTCACTGGCCAGCCAGGCCCCAGGGAGGCTGCCACATGGCTCGGTTCGGCCCAGCAGTCCTCGAGGGCCACACCAAGTGACATCGAGGGCCATATACAGCCCTCGGGCCGGAGGCTCCCCACCTCTGCTCTAACACCACAAGCCTGCTATTAAATTACTGGAACATGAAATGTGATGAGGATTCAAAAAAACGAAATTACGCTTACACTCTTGTCCATGGCGAAAACCTTTGTAGCGTCGAAGTGGAAAGATTCAAAAATGCCTACTATTGACCAATGGATGAACAAACGGGATTACTTTAAGATAACCGCTTTCGCTACTTCTAACTGCTCTCCTGCATTATATGATAGAAAAAGTGATAAGACCATGGTACTCTATAGTTGGCTATCTGTTACAAACTGACTACTTACCTGCTAATGTAGCATACCACAGAATCATAGAGTTGGAAGGGACCTCCAGGGTCATCTAGTCCAACCCCCTGCACAATGCAGGAAACTCACAAACACCTCCCTCTAAATTCACAGGATCCTCATTGCTGTCAGATGGCCATTTAGCCTCTGTTGAAAAACCTCCAAGGAAGGAGAGCCCACCACCTCCCAAAGGAACCGCTCTAACGGTCCTAATGTTGAGCCGGGAAACTCTTTTGATTTAATTTCAACCCATTGGTTCTGGTCCTACCTTCCGGGGCCACAGAAAACAATTTCACACCATCCTCTAGATGATTTATTTAAACCAAAAATTGATTTATTTTTATACTTCCAATACGTTTGCATTTTTGACTCTGTTTTTATTCAACACACATTGTATATCTGTACTACTTTGTACTGTTTGTTTATTTGTACTTAAAATTAATAAAACAATTTAAATATATAAAAAAGCCAACTAGTTCCCTCTGGTCCAACGTCTCCTCCCGCCTTACCTTCCTCAGCAGGTACCAGACGCCCACGACGCTGCTCATGGCCAGACACACCAGGTCCTTGGTGTCGAATTCGTAGTTCACGATCTCTGCAACGAGAGTCACTCACTGTCACTGCCGCGTGGGCCGGCTTCACCACACGACGCGAGGGAAAGGAGGAGCCGGGGGGCTCAGTGGGAGAGCCTCGGCTTGCCGTGCAGAAGGTCCCCGGGTTCAATCCCCAGCATCTCCAGTTGAAAGGGTCAGGGAATAAGCGCAGAGGTGGGGAACCTTTTTTTCTGCCGAGGGCCGTTTGGATATTTAGAACATCATTCGCGGGCCATCCAAAATTATCAACTTAAAAAAACAGTGCTCCACCGAGGGAGAACGATTTAGGCGGGCAAAATTAATGCAAATAATTGCTTTCCTATCTGAAGTCATGTGGGGAGAGCCTAATTTGGCACACACACCCGGCCCGCCACCCTAGGCAAATGCCTAGGTTCAGGGCTTTTTTTGTAGAAAAAGCCAAGAGAGAGAGAGAGAAGAAGAGGAAGGAAGGAAGGAAGGAAGGAAGGAAGGAAGGAAGGAAGGAAGGAAGGAAGGAAGGAAGGAAGGAAGGAAGGAAGGAAGGAAGGAAGGAAGGAAGGAAGGAAGGAAGGAAGGAAGGAAGGGAGGGAGGGATGGGAGGGGAGGGAGGGAGGGAGGGGAACCAAGGAAAAGAAAGGAATGGGAGGAAGAAAGGAAAATGAAATGGAAGGAAGAAAGGATAATAAAGGAAAACAAAGAAATGGGAAGAAAGGGAAATAAGCAGAAATAAAGAAATGGGGGGAAGAAAGGGACCAGCAATCCCCAAGGGCCAGACCAAGTGATCTCGAGGGCCATAACCGGCCCTCGGGACGGATGTTCCCCACCCCTGGAATAAGGGCTGGGAAAGACCTCTGCCTCTGGAGGGCCACAGTCCGTCTGAGCAGGCGATGCTGACTTTGATTCCATATAAGGCAGCTTCGACAGCCAAGAAGCATCCAATGAAGCTGATGGGCAGTAGGTTCAGGATGGACAAAAGGAAATACTACTTTACGCAGATAGTGATTAAAAATGTGGAAGAGCCCTGCCAGATCTGA